>NC_056576.1:2107500-2122500 GCF_018340385.1 Cyprinus carpio | reverse complement strand
TCTTTCTGTTAAACCCCTCGCTAGCTCAATCTCATCTTTCGTCAGAGTGGTTCTCATGGATACCGGGACAATATTGGATATAAATGAAACACAGGGCTGCGCTAGCATTAAGAGCGATGCTCTCATCAGGAGAGCGTGACCCCTCCGGTTCGTGAGGTAATCGCTGGAGACCTGATGAAATCAATACTGTAAAAACAAATGGAAGTGCCAGACGACTGCTTCACATTTCAAAGAGGTTCGTTGCCACGGCTCTGTGATTTAAAATGTTCTCTAACCTTACTTTCCAAAACACCACGTCCTGTTAGCAGCACCAGAGTTTTGAATGGAGTGCTTGGTTCAGACGTGAACACTGATAAAGTGAACAGTGGCTGGATATAATGCAGAACTGTGAAAGTCAATGAGCAGCTTAATGAACTCTGGATTGCATTACCTGTATCGCTCAGTTATTTGGGATGAAGTAGAAGATTGATTTGTGTTTGACTTTGTAAAGCCTGTCCCACTAAAAAAAGATCTGAAATGACACAGAAAAATGTTAATGAGTTGCTAATGCCCTCATGAATCCTACAGGTTATTCGAGTTTAACGGACAGCCCTGTTATATGTACACAAGCCTGCTTGAGGTTTGATGTCAAACGCTTTGGGTGGAACCAAGCCGAAACCAGCGCGACCAGACCAAAGTGACCTTGATTTATCTTTGCATTTCCTTCAGGATGATGTTCATAGGCTAATACTTTTCAGCATGACCAATCGGATTAGATCTTAGATTAGAGCTGCTTAGAAATATTGCCTCGGTTTCATTCAGCCTCTCCCGGATCCTCCAGAGAAACCTCTCTGTCCTGCGCTGGAACAGACACTCACAGCCTCAGTGTCGCCACTAACACACTCCGAATCTACTTTCACACACGGCTGTATGTCAGCATGGAAAGAGTAAGTCATTCTGTCAGTCTAAAACAAACAGACCGATTGGTTCTGAATAATCTGATCCACAAGAGAGGATCTTAACGTCAGCAAATGAGCCCGAGTTTCAGTTCTGTCATCTTAACGTCCCTGATGAATCACAGATCTTCACCTTACTCCACAGGCTGGTCAGTTTCCCCTAAGCTTCAGTACATTCCCATTTCATCATACATTTAGCATTTATTATCTTCTATCTGAATATGTTGCATTTGTTTTTCGTTTTTGCATTCACTGGGAATCGAACCCATGACTTTATATTGGCAGCATCACGCGCTACCGTTTGAACTACAGGAACGCTCTCGTACCCTAACCTTAAACATGACAATCAGTTACAGAGACTTTTTCAATTTTGTATTATTGGGAGAAAAAAAATTTGATATATCTGTCCAGAAATTAAGCTTGTAAAAGTGCAAGAAAATTTTCAGTATCACCCCTGTGTTTCCGGGGAAATAGCATACCAATATACATCAGGGCCGGAGCACTAATTAATTAGACATTTGGAGGCCCGTTCTAGAAAAAATCATGTTGGAGGCCAGTAAAAAGCACTTGAAAAAATATGATTCCTAACCTTTTTATTCATACAACTTTTCATTTTAAATGTTGTATATTTTTACTTCTACAGTAATGGTCAAAAGTTTGGACACAAAGAAGTGTCTTCTGCTCACCAAGCCTGCATTCATTTGATCAAAAATACAGACAAAAACTGTAATATTGTGAAATATTATTATAGTGTTAAACAGCTGTTTTCTATGTGAATCTCTGTTAAAGTGTAATTTATTTCTGTGATGTGCAGCTGTATTTTCAGCATCATTACTCCAGTCTTCAGTGTCACATGATCTTCAGAAATCATTCTAATATGCTGGAATCAGTTGTGTGTTGAAAAAACAGTTGAGCTACCCAATATTTATTTTATTTTTTAGTCTTTATCATTTTTTATCAGTTTTAACACATCCTTGCTGAATATCACAGTTTCCTGTTGTCTGTATTTTTGATCAACCAATTCAGTCTTGATGAGCAGAAGAGACTTTTTTTTAAAAAACATGAAAGTGTCCAAACTATATGTACATATTAATCAAACTTTATCTAAGGTAATCTCTTTTTTTGTTGGTTGAGGATGTTATTATAGACGTGATATTATTATTATTATTGTGCAGTAATTTGTTCAGTCATTTATTCACAGTTCTGAATACCACTGAGCAGTAAATGAACATCAGTGCTTTTATCTTTTTCCCCCTCCTGTGTTTAATCTGTATGACTACAGATATGATCAAGTTATTAATATTAATAATATGAGATTATGTATTGAAACTGAAATGAAGTGTTATGTTAGAGCAGTAATGTAATCAGTAACATTTAGATGATACACACATCTAAGGTCTTTTTTCAAAAAACATTAAAAATGTTCTAGTGTGTTTGCTTTTGACTTTAAATACAAACTTTAGCAGCATATTGATACATTAAAACATGTTCTAGTGTGTTTGCTTTTATGATTTGCATACAAATTCTTTGCTTTTACAGACAGTAGTTATTTGCACGTCAGCGCCTGATGTGATGTCATTCACTGTACGTGCAGATGGCGACTCCTCACACACCTGCATTAGCAGCTGCAGCAGCTGAAGAATGTGTTCGTTACAGAAAACATTCAGAAGGCGGGACCTGCTATGAAATGGCATCATTAATTGGTTTAACAGCAATTTAATTTCAATTCAACTATATCCGGTGAACAATGAGGCACATATTTTGCTGCCTGTCTTGACTGGTGGACTGCAGTATAGTTACGGTTCTGGAGCCCGAGGCCCGAGAGACAATCGCCTGCTCTGCCTGTAGGTGGCGCCGGCCCTGATTCTCATAAGATATTTCATTATATAGCAAATATTTGGAATTTCTTAGAAATATCTGTGCTACCTCCTCGCATCTTATCTTTCAGACTATTTCTTGAAATGAAATATATCTGCAGAACTGTGCCGTTTGCGTGGCGTCACCCGCATGAACTCTTCAGCTCTCATTAGATGATGGCTTCTCCCCACGCAGCTCAGTCTTCCAGCAAACATCTCCTTCTGCGTTTTCGTCCTGCCTTGAAGTTGCTATGTTGTTTCAAGCCCTGGGGCAAGATGCTGGAAATCCTTGTGGAAGATGTGTGAGAGCTCTGAACTGGTGCTGGAACCACACTGGCGAAAGCATTTGAGATGTTAATACAGTGAGGATGTCTCAGATCTTAAGCCTCAGGAACAATGATGCTGTAAAGGTGTGGAACGGTTCTCATTTCGACAGCATGAAGTCATTTCATGTATGCGAGTACGAATCCCTCTAGAGCAGCGGTTCTCAGCAAACCTCAGCCACAGAATCAATAAAATGATATATAAAATTATATATAAAACTCTGAAATGCTATGAAATATTTTTATATTTCTTTTTTTCTCTTCTCAGCATCTGTCTTTCTAGAAACTCCTGGAATCACAAAATAAACCATAGTTCATTTACTGGCCTGGAAATAAGCAGCCTTGTCATAATTACAGTAGAAACGGTGAAGGGTAATGTTTTGGATAATTTGGGGTACTTTGAGTCTGAAAGGTTAAGCGCTGTGGTCTTATCAGTCACGGGTAAAGCGATCATAAACTCCCTCGAGAGCCCGTGTTGATCTGTAATAATCAACTAACTTATCTGCGATGAACGCTCGCGATGGGGAAGTGAAGGAGCGTTTCGTGCATCAGAGCTATTTCAGAATGACACGACATACAGTGCACGAGCTCATGGTTCTTCTGAACTATGATTAATGATACGAAGAAAAGAGAATTTCTCTGAGAAGTGGGATATGGGAGGGGAAACACACCTCCAGATACTGTAATCGTGGTTTCATCTAGCAGTTACAGGAAGTTATTTACAGGAGGACGTCCTCCTTCTGCCATGACTGTACAATAAGAAGCAGAAATGTGTGGATGTAGGACAGTGTTGTGCTGGTAATTTCCTTGTTGCTGCAGTTCACGGTTCAGAGATCTTCCGCGGGCTCGAGCGTGTCAAGACAACGGCTGTTGCCAAGGCGACAGGGGAGTGTTCACCGGAAATAGCGATTGTGTGCGTGGATCTAATAGCTCTGAGTTCCATTCTCATCTTTTGTTAAAGAACTCTGGTCTCGGCACTGAAGCACACACACACACACACACACACACACCCAAGAGGGGGTGTGTCCCTCCTACTCACATGTTGCAACCTTGATTACACACCCGCACCCTCCCAAAGCAAATATTTCAGGACACACTGATCTTGCTTTCTCTCTTTCTCTTGTGCAGTACCTGCACTGATAATGACTCGTGTTCAGAATGTTTGAAAAAATCCACAGTTCTGCCCTGGAATTCTTGACTGATGTCAGACGTTACACGCGGTGTCAACAAGCAGTCATTTCTTTGCAGGATAGCTATTTCAGAAACAAATAAGTAAAAACAACAGCTACAGCATTACATAAGACATGACTTCATAGAAAGTCTTTGTATTTTCTAAATGATTGTCCCTCTTTTGGGATGATTTCTGGTCTGTGACGCGACAGAAAGCCTATGCAGTGTGCAGAGAGTCTAAAGAGGCTGAGAATGGACGGAAGTCTTCGACCCAAACCCGCTTTTCCTGCCGCTGTGTGGGAAGCAAGGTGGGCGGAAGTAGAGCGTTAGTCATTCCCAAAAGACTGAGCATCCGCATAACTCAACACAAACACACCAGCAAACCTGCAGAGCAAAACTTATTTTGTTGACTTGGAGCCTGAAGACATCACTTTGTAAAGTATCTGCATTCAGTGAATATAAATATATAAATCACGCTGAGAAGCCGGTCAACTGTTCAGCTCTCTGTTGAGCTTGGTTTCTTTGGCTTGTGTTTTATCGGTTTGTCATGGTTTTCAGTCAGTCGTGTAACTCTGTCTTTGAATGAGAACCCGGTCAGTTTCTTGCGATAGCACTGAACGCTCACGGTAGCACAGATTCCCCTTCAACTCCTCAGCTGTGACTTTTACTTTCACAATGACCCAGACAGACGTTCCTTGTGCTTTACTGGAAGTGCCGCTCATCTTTATGGGAAAGGCTCTGACACGGAGGGTGGGCGGCAGTGCGGCGGATGACTGGACGGCTGCGCCTCTCACACAAGCCCGTAGTTACAGGACCTGGCAGAGGCACAAAATGTTTTTATGACCCTTGTTAAGATAACTGACAAATGACTCGTGCCCAGACTGGAGTGTCATTTCTCAAATGCCAGATTTGTGTGTGCTCATGTATTGGGGTCTGTATGTACACAAAAAACTGAATTATGGTATTTAAGAAAAGCATGACATGAGCAAGACAAGTGTTCAGAAACCTACTTCTCTTTATTGTTGATAAAAAAGAAAACAAGCGAACAATGAACAGCATGTTATTTTGAAGCAAATAAACCAACACAGCGAGGCAAGTCGCCCCTCAGTCACACGTTCCCGTCAGCCCGCGACTGACCACCAGTCTTTGTCACTCTCTCGAAGGATGGTAAAAGAGGCTCCAGAACTGGCCGTCAAAATCTGACACCATTCCACGACAAGACACACCGTTCTGCTGTAACATATTGATATTCAAACTTCGTCTGATTTGGGATCAAGACTGAGAAGATCATCGTTACACAAACGGCCTTCTGTACACGCAAGGTAAACAGAGTAAACTCATTGAACAAAGTATTCGTGTTCTTCAGTATGTGTATATATGACACATGGTAAAGAAAAAAGACCTTGTGGTCTGCCAACATTTTCTTAGTTTTAAAATGAACGATGCAATTCGTCTTTAGAGTTGGATCAAAACACAGCCATACAGTCCCATGAAACAACAAAAAACACGGGAGCGATCGATTGCAACACTCTTAAAGTTAGGGTTAAAATAGAGGAACACAGAACAATCAGGAACAAATCAAGGACCAGTGGAAAAACTCGAGCACCCGGTGGACAACTGTACCAACAGCAGACGTGTACGAACACAAACCAGCAACACAGAACGCTTGGAGCCGAGCTCAGATAAAACAACACCACACTGCTCAGGAAAACCACTTCAATAAATAAAGTATTCGGAATGATACAAAGCAATACAGTAGGTACTGTACACAAAAACGTTCAAAACAATTTTGTACAAAAATACAATACGTTTGTGACATCAAAATCCTTATTCAAGTTTCAAAAAATAAATATCTTCTTGTTGCACAAGGTTACTTGACAGTTCTAGTACCTGTCTCAGGTCTCCCTACGAATCATCTCCAAATCGATATAGATATATAAATAAAATAGTCTGCATCTCCATGAACTTTAAGAAAGGCATTGAACTGCAATTCTGAGTAGCAACACTGACAAATGTACAGGATTCTTTAACACATGTATGGTTTTCACAAAAGCAGGCCTTCTATGAGTCCTTTATCACTGCAAAGCGAAGCTTCGTAACTTCATGGAGCTGATCTGACGTCTGCAGTAGAGCGCTGACTTCTGCCTCGCCTCGTAAGTCGATGTCTGGGTGTCAGTACCAACAATCTTTCAGAATTTTGTTCATTTAATCATTTTTTAATCTACTATAAACATAGTTGTAGTTATAGTTCAAACTGTCACGCTATACACAGAGGATAAATATTACACATCATTTAATGTTTCTGATTTATGTGCAATCATGTAGTTTCCCAAAAAATAACGTGTCAACAAGACACTAGTATTCCAACCGTATTCTTCCTCTCCTCAGAAAACAACATAAATACAAATTCTGTATAAATAAAATTGCTTCATAATTGGTTTAAAAAAATGAATAAAATCAAATCAAATACAGAAAAAAAAGGCAAAATACTATTGATCAAAAGCCCTTTTGTTGTCATTCTGATTTCTGGTCAGTTTTGACCCTTGACTTGGTGCATTTTCCCCTTTCTTTAGTCCAGAGTAGCTTTTCCACACTGTTACTCTAGGTTAATACAGCATTAATACTCATTAGATAATGGCACAAACACACTATCAACCCATTATTAGAACGTATCCCCAGACGGGAGACTACAGTGCAAAAGGTCTCGGAATGCTCAGGAAATTCCCAACTCAAAAACGGAAAAAAGGTACCATTAAAGTTTTGCAAAGTACCACAATCCTTTATCCGCAGATCTCTCTTTGCTTATAATGTTTCAATATTAAACAGTAATGTAATACTTCTAAAAAAGTCTTGGTTTCTATAAAATATTTTTTTCTCATATTCACAAATTGCACAATATCAAACCAACCAACCAACAAACAATATTGTTACTGAGACAAGGTGACAGATTAAACCAAGAGATTTCCACTAGAACACAGGTGACATCTCAAAAGCACTGTTCTCTTCCACGTTTGTAAGAGTCCGTCAGGTACTCCGTAAAATGCTTTCAAAAAAGTTCGAATAATATTACATGTTGTTTATAAACGCAAACCCCTAAAACATATAAAGTTCATCCATCGGTTGAAAGAGACGCTGATTTGAGTAAACTTTCCATCCGCTTGAAGTGAAAAATCTCGGTTACGAGCTGGGGTGTGAAGCAGAAAAAAAAGAAAAGTATTCAAGTGCAGAATTCCTAGCATGAGTTTTTGTTCCCTTTGTGATCATCCCACCCGCAGTGCATTTGCATCCCCGTCACTTTGGCCTTTTCGTCAGGCACCCACTGACCCGAACAACAACAAGTCCAAAGAGCAGTCGAAGAACGCACTCTGAACTTTGGGAGCATGTGCAAGTTTTCAAGAAGGACATTCCTGAAGAGTCGGACAGATGGAAAGCAGGGTCACTCTTGCGCATCTCTGACAGGTCTTCCCCCGTCTCGCCCCTTCTCCGCTTTCGTGTCATTACTCCACAGCAGCCACTCGGCAAAACGGGGTTGAGAGAGACAGAGAATGAGCGTGAGAGTGCGGCCAGGAGATAAAGAGAAAGTCAATAAAAAAACCTCGTGTGTGTCTTGTGGTTTCAGCAGCTGGTGCTCTCGCTGCTCTTGGCCATGCCGGCCGAGCTGACGGCGATCTGGCAGCCGTTAGTGACGTGATTCATGACTTTCTGTTTGAGCTGAGCTACCTGCTCTCTCAGGATGCTGGCGGTGGAGGCCAGGTCCGAGTTCTGTGTCTTCAGCACCTTGACCTTCTCCTCCAGCCGCGAGATCCTCTCCAGCTTCCTCTTGCGGCACTTGGAGGCGGCGATGCGATTCCGCAGCTTCTTGCGCTCCGCCTTGATCCGCTCCTGGGTCTCCAGGTCGATGGGGGAGAGCGAGGGCGGGGAGCTGGCAGGGTCGGCCCCGGGTGGGTGCGGCACCTCAGGCACCGTCTGCGGAGCGTCCAGGCCCCGTCCTTGAGGGTGGTGGCCCTGGCTGGGGTGAGCCGAGGCATGGGCCGCAGACGTGTAGGCGATCTGTCCCCCGGGGTAAGAGGAGGGCAGCTGGTTGGGGTTGTAGCTGCTCAGGTTGGTGTAGATGGGCATGTCTCCACCCGGCATCAGGTTCCTCTGGTAGGAGCCCTGGATGGAGGAGGAGGAGGGCGACATGGGGGCCCCGACCAGCTGGTTCTGCTTGTGTAGGTCGGCCAGAGCTTTGACGAAGCCGTCTGCGAATCCCTCCTGTTCGTTCGTGGCCTGGTTTCGGTACATGAAGGGATTAGCAGACGCGTTGGGAGCCGGGCTTGTAGTAACCAGCCCCTGGTTAGACTGGATAATCAGGTGCTCCAGATCTGGAGAGGACAGCTTCAGGAGGTTCATGTCTGATGAAGACATCAGCGAGCCGTTGGGATTGCCGCTCATGCCCAGGCTGTTGCTCGCAGCTTGTCCCTGCAGGATTTTGAGGCTCGAGGCATTCCCCACGCTGTTGGAGAAATTATGCGGCATGTTGTTCTTCTTGCTCATAA
The DNA here is from genome assembly GCF_018340385.1 of Cyprinus carpio. NCBI lineage: Eukaryota > Metazoa > Chordata > Actinopteri > Cypriniformes > Cyprinidae > Cyprinus > Cyprinus carpio. Next base: position 2,113,678 of record NC_056576.1, on the reverse strand, counting down.
TCTTGTGACCTTGGTATCGTTCATAATCTGGAATTTGCCCAAAGTTTGGAACGCTATCATCGTGATAGAAGGGCGTTTCCATCTTACCCGTCATTGAAACAGCAAGACAGATTCCTCACAAGACATAATACAGCTAGAAATTATCTGAGCTGCACGTTTTCAGCCATCCACTCGGTCCACAATGGTGAAAAAACAAAAAACGAATCAACTGAGCTGTTAGAATTTGGATGGGTATTCAGAAGTCCTCAGCATTAAACCTATAAAAGAGTAGAAAAAGGTGAGGAAAAATAAATCAAGGGATACTGCAGTAAACAATCATGGTATCATTTCTAATAGAGCAAATAGCAACGCTGATGACAGAATGAATGTTTAAGTGTTTTATAGTAAGTTGATGTGACCGATAAATCTCAATCCTTCGAATAAAATTTACGTACGATTCACACAAACATCAAACTACCTGTGTACCTTGTGCTCTAAACGAGCAGACTGTCATTATAATGATGAAACCAGGAAGCTTCGTAATAGTTCGAGTTCTTCCCGACAATAAAGACTCACTGTAGACTTTCCTGGGCTTCATCCAAACAGCTGACCGACCGCTTCTCTTACACTTTCTTATTCATTTCGCCACATGGTCCTTAGAAAAATCCCCTGTCAAAATCCCAAAGCGCACACTCGTTTCGATCCCATGAATAAACAGCAGATCGTGTCACTTACTGTGTGTAGGTCGATATAACGAGAGGAAAATCCGCGGATCGATCAGCTCGGATCAGATGAAACAATCCTCTGCGTCAAAGCTCCGATTAGTCACACTGTAAAACACAGCACAGATGTGTAACCCACGCACCGCGCCGCGCCGCGCCGTGACAAGCGATGAATCAAGAGCGGCTCATGAACAGCGCGCTCTCCGCGTCCTCTCCGGAGCGCTGCGTTTCCTCGTCTGCTCGCTGTCAGAAAGACTGCGGGACTTTCTGCTCGGCTGATTAATAATAACACACGCCCTTCTGCTCTTCTCTCCAGTTCCTGAAACTAGAACGCGCCTCCTCCCGCTCGAAGCGTCGCGTTTATTGGCCGCTGGAGCGCCACCGACGGTCGTGATGTTGCTGCTCGCGCTCACTTCATCCGAATGGTCACGTGATCACGGGAAGAATACGTGCTGTTGTTTTATGCATATGCGCTAAATATTACTGTGAGTTTGTTAAATGTCAACCAAAATGCCATGCGTATTTGACAGAAATGGACTTCTGTGCAACAGTTTTTAAATATGCTCAAGTTTATTAAACAACAAATGTACCAAAGTGCTGTACAATGTAAGAAAAATACAGAATTAAATAGAATTAGTAAAGTGTTTAAAGAATGTGGACTCATGAAACATTCTAAGGCATGCAAATAAAACCCCGGCCTGTACATCTCAAACAACATCAAATGGTGAACATAAGGAGAGAAAAAATTATATTTCCAAATGCCTTGAAAAGTAGGTTTACGAAAAGAAAGAAAGAAAGAACATGTAGGATATGTTTTGTGTATGTGTGTGTGTGTGTGATTTGCTTTATATTCTATTTTGATACTTTCCTTCACATAATTTAAATTTTAGGCTATCTATCAAATTTAAGGCACTATAACTCATTTTTATATATATAAAAAATGCATTTATCTCCACTTTAGATTATGCATCAACTTTAAACTTGACATTGTGTATGAATAGCATGGATCTTATGACAAATTGTCTGTAATGTGCATCGTTTGTAAATCACTTTGGATAAAAGCATCTGCTAAAGGATTCTACAGTCACACAGATCAGATTCACACACACACACACACACACACACACACACACACACACACCACACACACACACACACCACACACACACACACACTCCGCTGTCCTACACAGATAGCAACGACCTCCACAGTCTGTTTTTAGAGATTAGCCCACACCTTGCTCTAAGGTAAGTCGGGTGGGAGGTTACAGCGATCAGAGCAGGACTAGTGTAGGTCGGTTAGCCTCCAGCGGGTCAGACATGTTTGGCCTGGTCAGACGCTTCACTTCCAGTGTCGTTTCCCCGTCTGTATTAGTTAGCCGCTCCAAAGGTGATCTGCTCCGGGGTATTTAACTCCCCATGAAACACACAACTGCATTTTTAATCACAATTGTTTAGTGGTTGTGTGTGTGTGTTCCCTTCAAGGTCATCAGATAAGCCAAACCTTTCCTTTTTTATGTGACTGGATTCATTTAAAAAGGAATAATTGCTTATGCATACATTCTTCAAAGCGTGTTTAACATATCTTTTTGTGTTGTGCTGCAGTGTCATTGCATAATATATCAACCTGTAACGTTCACCTCCACACAACATGTTCTGAATTAGTTTGGTTTCGTTTTATTCATTCAGCAGTAATGTCTGGATCCACCATTCTGGGTTGTTTTAGTTAAGAAATATGAAAAATATTGTTGCATTTATAAACGCTAGTTTGCTATTATATTCATTTTCTAAGTGTGTCGCATAATTAAATCACCATATAATGAGATATCGTTTTGCTGGATTACAGAAAAAGGGAGAAACTGGTGAACCAAACCATCTGAGTGAAAAATTCGGAGCAGAAATTTAGCATTTCAAAGGCACACAAACTAATAAATTGGCTGTGAAGCTGTAATGAAATAATCTTTCAGCCCATTTGCATCTGATGTGAAAAGATCTCTGAAACTTGTGCTGTTTGTGTGCATGTAAAATATCTCAGCCTTCCTCCTACGGCTTTTTGGCATCGTGAATGTTTTGATGTTGCTGTCCACCTCAGAATGGCTCAAATGAAAGCAGACTTTATTTAATGGACATAAAAACCACATTCAAAAGCTGCAAATGAGCTGTGTTCGTTCAGCGACACACTAAACACACGCCAGAGACTCGCGAACTACTTTTTCTGTTCGCTTTCATCATCAGACAGACACAAAGCAGGTTCAGCGTGATGTTATCAGACCGTCCTAACCATCAGAAGAATTAGAGAAATGTCTGCAGACTCGATATGTTCAACAGATTCAGTCCAACACATCAAAGCTCAGATCCATCACAACACTCTTTCTGTTCTGTCTATCAGCCTAATACAGTAAATAATAATGGAAAAGAGCGCACTTCTCCTGAAAGCAGACTGTATTTATTTACCAGTTTGTCTTGCCACAAATTTGAGTGGAATAAATGAGCATGTTGAGTCTTTTGAACAAACAGCCATGAGGTAGTGTCTGACACGGCAGAATAAACATGTGTTTGTGTCGAGGAGCCAGTGTGTGTGTGTGTGTGTGTGTGTGTGTCTCAGGTTCGACCCTGTAGTTTATGCTGTTTTATTGACTAGAATATCCATGATATTTTGATATCCAGATTACATGAGCTCTGTTCTGCTGTCTATACGAGCAGCTCCCTTCTGAGGAAGCACCCGAAAATAAAACTTCACAGATATTAGTCAGGGAAGCCCATATTTAATATTTGACAGCAATTAAAATGAGGCTGTGAAGGACTGAAGTACAGCATGTTAAAAAAAATAAATAAATAAAAAATCAGTAGATAAAAACTGCATAAAACAGTGCCGAAAGTTGTGAGTTGTGAAAATTACATAATCTATGTCCTTCATACAGTGCATGCCATTGTAAAGACTGTAAGTCCGTTCTTCGTCATCCACGTTAAATTCAATATGACTAAAGTCTATAAATGACTGATTTGGAAGGATCTACATACACAGCACAGGCTTTCAGTGCTGATTGAAATATATTTGTCTTGTCAGATTTGTTGTCATGTTCTGATAAAAAAACAAAACTCCAGTTCTTTCTTTCATCCTTTCTTTCGTTCTTTCTTTTTTTCAGCTCTTGGCAGTTCTATGATCAAACTTTCTTTCTTTCTTTCTTTCTTTCTTTCTTTCTTTCTTTCTTTCTTTCTTTCTTTCTCTCTTTCTTTATTTTTCAGCTCTTGGCAGTTCTATGATCACCTCTGAAAATGATGCTGCCTAATAATTTGTCCAAAAGGAAGTGTCTTTGAGCTCAGTGGTGCTTTCCTCAAGAAAACACTCACAGCTTTAGGGACCAGAGCTGTTAACTCAAGCTGCCAGTCATTTCTTTGACGAATCCTGTTTTGACTGGATCTACAGAGCAGAAAGGAGATTTTGTTTGTAGGTAATAATTTCTTGAGACTGCTCATTAAGTGTCACATCACTGAGGTGTTAGTTCATGCTTTGTGTCATTCCTCTTTGACCGAATTCTTGTGGAGAAGATTAATTGTGATGTATAATCTGACAGAGCTCTCTATATCAGCGTGTATGTATGAGAATAACTTTATTTCATCACTCTCACAGGTTTCAGAAATGGATGAATAGAGTAACAGATACTGACTGTATTCACAAGCACGCTTTCTTAAGCAGACCTTGCTTAATTAGTGTCCACTATAATAAATCAATCAATTAAAGGACATACTAAATAAAAGGACAGAATAAATGTATTCTGTGAGACGAAATACATGAGATGAGTGATGTCAATTCTTCCATTCATTGCAAAGACACTTGAGCGAGTTGTGTTCAACCAGCTCTCTATGTTTCTTGTACAGAACAACCTCCTGGACAGCAACCAGTCTGGCTTCAAAAGCGGCCACTCAACTGAGACTGCCCTGCTCTCGGTTACTGAAGCCCTGCGACTGGAAAGAGCAGCTTCCAAATCCTTGGTACTCATCATGCTGGATCTGTCTGCTGCTTTTTGACACCGTTAATCACCAGATTCTACTGTCCACCCTCAGAAAGATGGGCATCTCTGGAACTGCACTCCTGTGGCTTAACTCCTACCTCTCAGGTAGATCCTTCATGGTGTCTTGGAGGGGTGAAGTTTCTAAGTCACAACTTCTTGATACTGGGGTTCCTCAAGGCTCAGTACTTGGACCACTTCTCTTCTCCATCTACATGACGTCATTAGGATCTGTCATTCAGAAGCATGGCTTTTCTTATCACTGCTATGCTGATGACACTCAACTCTACTTCTCATTCCAACCAGATGACCCGACGGTAGTTGCTCACATTTCAGCCTGTCTGAGTGACATTTCTAGCTGGATGAATGACCATCACCTTCAGCTCAGCCTTACTAAGAATGAACTGCTGCTGGTTCCAGCTAACCCATTGTTACATCACAACTTCTCTATACAGCTGGGTTCATCAACCATTACTCCTTCCAGGACAGCCAGAAACCTAGGAGTTGTGATGGATCATCAGTTAAGCTTCACAGACCATATTGCTACAAAGGCCCTGTCCAAGACAACCACTGGTGCTGCACCAATATACCTAAACTCACTAGTTCAAACTTATGCGCCCTCCAGAAGCTTGCGTTCTGCAAGTGAACGGCGCCTTGTGGTGCCATCCCAAAGAGGTTCAAAATCACTCTCACGGACCTTTTCCTGGACTGCTCCCAGCTGGTGGAACAGCTGAGTCTTTAGACACATCTTTTTTTGCCAGCACCTGACCAACTAATACTAGCACTGACCTTTTCTTTTCTTTTCTATTCTATTCTATTCTATTCTATTCTATTCTATTCTATTCTATTCTATTCTATTCTTAAAAAAAAAAACAAAAAAAAAAAAAAAACACCATAGCTACGTGTACTGCGCTACACTAACTGAGACTTGTCATGGCACTTGTATACTGTCTTTTCTCACTCATTGGTCTGATTGCTTCTATTGTTCTCATTTGTAAGTTGTTTTAGATAACAGCGTCTGCTTAATGATTAAATGTAAATGTAAATGATGTAGGAAATCGCTTATACAGAAATTCACACGATGCACATGTTAGTTCGCTTGGACCTTTTTGTCTTTGAATTTTTCCTTTTTTTATTTTTTTGAATTGTGATATTGTGAAATTCATCTTTTAATCAGAAGCTTTTTATAATAAATATATATGACTCTATTTTCATAGTAATTAAGGCTGGAGTGCGAGTGATATGGAGTAAATGTATGATCTGCTCTGCTCTCGGATGAAGCAGCGAGTTCCTCGGTTCAGTCGGCCTCCTCATAATCCACATGATTCACTCTCTTCTGGTTGCCACAGAAACATCGGTTGAATGTCAAGTTTGGACACTGTGCCGGTTTAGAGCCATCAAGTGCTTTGAAATGAGCAGAGAATGCACAATAGCCTGTTAGAGAGCAGAGAGAGAACAATTCAGATGT
>NC_056576.1:2065000-2105000 GCF_018340385.1 Cyprinus carpio | reverse complement strand
TTCTGATTGATAAAACAAAATCATCCTGATCTCAGATGGTCTGAGGTGGGAGCAACATTTTCCAGCTTAATTTTCATTTTTTGCGTTAAAGTCTGTCCTTTAAAACAGGGCCATAGTTGTTTGTATCACGAGCTTTACTACTTGACATGAGATGCTAATAGGCCAAACACCAACACCAACCACACACCACAGTCACCACCAGTACAGCAACAACACGAAACCATCCCAATAAGAGAGGGTTGGTGTATCCTCGAGGATGGCGCGCGCCGTGCTCAGTGTGTTCCTGTGAGGGTGAAGTGGTTTTCTCGCAATGGTGTGCTGGCGTCAGAGAGGGCACGAGGACGCCTCGAAGGTTATTGTCCTCACTGTGTGTCTTTCTTCTTAAATGCAGTGTTCAAACTCACCCCACTCAACCCCGAGCAAACTAGCTGCATGTTCCCAACGGCTTGGCTTCCACCGCCGGGGTGTGTGTAGCGTGTGGTGTGGTGTGTGTGTGGATGTGTGTGTAGTGTGTGTGTCACGTGCCCTTATGTGTTGATGTGACATGATAACAGATGGAACTCTCTCTGTGGACCACCGCAGGAGGCACTTTGAACATCTGCACATCATGGGTTAAGATCAAACTGTGTTCTGGTGGTGTTCACCCATCCCAGGGGAAACCGAGAAGCCACGACAGCCACGTTAGTCAAAGCAGAGGATAAGGCGGGACCATCAAGCTCCCCAAACATGATAATCGGAACAACCACAACACCGGAACCACTGCGACAACAAACGATTGTCTGCAAAGACAACAGCGCGAACCAGACAAATGCGGACTCCCAGGCGCTTGTTTATAGGGACTGGGGCGATTAATACACAAGAAGGTTATTTACACAGAAGGGCATCCTAACGTCTCATAAGAAACATTGATGAGAGACATGCAAAAAAGAAGCAAAAAAACAGCTCAAACAACATGGAAGGGTTTAGGCTGGTGTCCACTGCCATCCTGAAAATAGCTGGACCGACTGTCACTTTCAGCTGTGTTTTTTTTTTTTTGCTCTTGCCCACATGCACTTTTGCTCATCTTCCCCTTTGCCCAACAGTTTTATTTTTTTTAAAATTAGAAAAACAACAACATTTTATTTAGCGTTGCTTTGTTTGTTCAAATTATTGTGTATTCACAATTGTTTTTCATTTTGTTTGTAGTGGATCAAGGTAAAACTCATCAGAAGGTTCAAAAGAGCGAAAGAGAACAGTATCGTGTTGTTTCAAAACAGGAGTTTCTACTTAAAGACGACAGCGTCGATAGTTTGAAGACATGGTATGGACCTGCCATAATTGGTGAAAAAAAACTGAAACAGATCTTGAGTGGAAGTCATGTGGCCACCTAATATTTGGTTACCGACAGCTTCAAAATAGTTGTTTGCAGCAGACGAAAGAACTCAGAAACACTTGAAGTGCGAGTAAATGCTGCGCGCGTTTTCACAATGTTTCGAGGTTTTACAAACACACATCTCTTGCCGTGAGCTACTCATTTCATATCATCTCGCGGCTTTGCATGTGCAGCTCCAGGCACTTTTCATCTCTGCTGACGATGGTTTCTTCTGTGTGTGGTTTTTCACCTTTCTAACAAGCTTGAAACGCTGTCTAATAATAACACACGGTTTAGAGCTTCCAACCGAAAGTTTAAACTCTCATTATCAACGTGCGGTACTCGAGCGACTGATGAGAGCAAGGAAAAGGAAGCCAGATTACAAACATGAACTAAACACAAGGGAAAATGTTTGTCTTCAAAATCACAATGTGATTAAAAGACAACAAAACTGCCAAGCTCATTTCTGGCCACCAGTTCTAGACTTGAATGAGTCTATTGTAGGAACATTCTTCTTCCCGTGATGACCTAATATCAGACGAGGAACGCTTACGATCACCCACAACGCTCGGAATGAAGTGTGTGGGCCTCCGTTCCCCCGCCGCTGTGTGCAGGTGTTTTCGCGCACAGCTGATGGGAGATTTCTCTCAGACTGGAATCCTCTTAAAGAAACACCCGCCCCCAAATTCGGTCCGTATTTACTGGTGGTGATTGGATGCACCTGCGCCAACCAGTTTGGACCGCTTTGTGGTTAGGGTTTGAGCTCGTGAAGGTGACCATGAATCAGCAAATCTATCCTAAAATATTCTGTCATTAGTACATTTATGTTCTTGGGACTCACACACCATTGAGGGGCTTATTTCGATCAGTTCATATCTTCGTATGCTGCTTTGGGTATTTCAGTGCGGGAGAAGCGGTATCAACAAAACCACGATGCTAATGCCACGTGATTATGAAATGGCATATTAGCAGAGGTCTGTATTGAAAAACGTCGTTCGCATAATTCTCCAGCGTCTCTCTCTCTTAAACACCACCTAGGTGAGTCGTGTAATTATCTTAAGTTAATCCCAGCACACGAGACTACGCATTCCATCGTATCTTAATCTGGCCCAGTACGTTCTTGTGTTTGCGGTAGACGACTATATCCCGTGTGTATATACTAGAACCCTATCAAATAGATATATATTTATGCCACCTTTTTCCTGCAACTAGACTTTTTGCCTTTTGGTGATAAGGACTCCCCTCAGTTATCACCATCATTCCAGCTCCCAGTCAGTGTATCGTCTTTAATTTATGAAAGATGGATGCAGTGATTGGTTTACTAAAAGGGAAAAGTGATATTGTGCCCTGTTTTCTGATTGATGTTTTTTCTTCTTTATATAATGTTGTTGAAACCTAAATCGTGCAGATGAGTGGATCAGTCGGTCGTGTGACCGTTACCCCTTTGACCCTCGAGCACGGCTTTGGAACTGAAAGGTTTAATTGCCACGTCAGCAGGTGGATATCTTGCATCTAATCTGTCTATGTCTGTCTGGCCTGCGCACTTGCATCTCACCCAACCTGCCATGACCTCCAAACACAACACATGCCCGCAGAACTTAATATTTGCACCTATATAAAGGTGCCTGGGACCATCCATGGATGAGAGGAGGATGTGTGGGAGACTTTTCACAATTAAGCAGATTTAAAACTCCACCATCTAGCATTACTGTATTCAATTTAAATCTGTATAAATTACAAGGTAATACATTCAATACTTCTGGCGTATAGTACCAGCTTTCTGTTTTTGATCCTAATTTGGATATAATAAATGTGCTTCACTGACAAGAACATTCTGATTTTGTTTCTGTTTATTTCGCGGTAATGAAATGCGGACGGTTGGACTGATTTGTTGATGATTCCCCCCTGCTTGCTCTTGAACCACCGTGGACCCGTCGGGTGTTAGCGGCAGGCGATGACCCGGCTGGTGCCGCCTACGAACCACATCCCAAAGATATTACGCTTCCATCCCGCGAGCGCTCGATAAACACCCTGCTCTGTAAAAAACGCGGACGCGCTCACATCAGCTTCCAAGATAGCCGTGTATTCACGATCGTTGGGGTTCGTTTTTCTGCATTAGAGCCCCTGATCGACACATTCGCAGGAGCTGTGTTAGGATGAGGTGCGCTCAGTTCTGTAATGACAATGTTTCACCTCAATTTAAGCAGTGAATGATCGGGGAGTGGCAATAACAGTTGTACGACTATTAACCGTGTAGTCACGGTGATGTGTTTCGATCTTCGTGTGATTCATGAGCTGGTCCACAGCCGCCTTTCTGCTCTACACAGAATCTACCATCCATAAAAACACAGGAATAGGGTCTTCTGTAGCTTTTCTTAGCTGATGATTGGTTTGTAATTGACAAACGAGTCATTAACCATGAGGTCACTTGCGGCCACTTCCTCGTGTGTGGGAACTGGTTGAACTCTTTCATGAACGTGTGAACGGTCTGTGCATCACACGATGTGCGGACACGCATGAGGAAACCACTGATTGGTGCGGAGAGGCCTCCTTAAATCGTGCTCTGAACATGTGGCGCGGTTCTTCCTGGCTTTATATTCACTGTTATTAGCCATTAGTGGTCCTACAGGGTTCTACGTCAATATGGTCACACATAAACTCCTCTGATCTCTATTATCGTTTCACCTATCGTGCGGGCCGCGTCTAAAGGCCCATGAAACAGAGTACCGCTCGCCGTTGATAGTTACTACTCAGAGCACGGGTTCACCGAGTATTAAACTGTATTTAATGCAGCCCCACACGGGGATTGAATATGCTGTTGACGATCGTGAGTGGGCGTAAGTCCGGAGCAGCAGCGAGACGTGGTGCGCTCCTGTATTGACGACTGTGTGTGTGTGTGAGTGGGTGTGTTCCCACTCATGCCCTCTTCTTGTCTCTATAGCCAATGAGACCACAGGTTAGACTCCCCGTGAGCTTCCCGCGTATTTCGCAAATATACAATAGAGGCTTCAGCAGCAGCGAGACACCCAGGCGACCTCCCGCTTCCTGCGAGCTTGTGCACTCCAAAGCACGCTTGGAACGTCATTAGACACAGCCAGGTAAGAGAGCCTGTTTCCCTGCTGCATTGCGTTTCATTAACCCTGCGCTGGGCGCTCAGTGGTGTTTGGGGGGGGGGGGGGGGGGGGGGGGGGGGGGGGGGGGGGGGGGGGGGGGGGTTTTGGGGTAAATTCATTCAGCCGCGTCATCATGTGTGTTTTACTACTGTAATATTGATCTGAAGTTATTAAGAATGGACCAGTGTGGTTCTTCTTGTGTTCATATGATGATTTTAGTGAAAGGATTCTGTACTTGACAACACTTTCACATACTTAACGGTCACCCGAAAGATGCACGAAGCAGCTCTCCTGTGATTGTTGCGGTCATGGTTGTTTTAGCGTAGAGCACTTCACATCAGTGTTATATTACCATTGGCATGAAATGTTATATGTTTATGTCATTACATATTCATTAGCACCGGCTCTCTTTTGGAGGATGAGGAGACACTGTGAGCGTATTAATACGACTGGCGTTTAGATTAACGTGTTGTGGTTCAGCATGACGTTCATGTTCAGTCTTCCTCTTACTCGGGCCGGGGGCCTGCGGGAAGGTCGCGTACCTCCACGGCCTGTTCAGTGGCCGATTCTTAAATGTTGACATTCGGGTCCCGCAGATTGTGACTCAAGCCAGATTTTCCAGCTTTCACAGGAGTTTGCTTTTCCCACTTCTCTCTCCTGCTTTGTATTCAGCGGCTGTCCTGCGTGCCCAGGTCTGAAAAACACAAAACGTGGATTGTGTCAGAAGCAAAAATCAATTCTGAGCCAAGCGAATGTCAGAAAGACATGGAAGGTTCTGAGGGCAATTTAATAACCGCCACCAAATTCAGCCCCGGCGGAACGACATGGCGGCGGAGCGGTCCTGAGGGGATGCATGCTCTGGCGTGTAATTTCTAGAGTGCAGGAACCAAGAAACGTTTTAAGTTATGCCCTTGCAGTGCGCTCGTATGATTAAATGCCATTGAGGCATTTAATCCTTCAACAGACGCTCACAGCACACAAGGAGCATCAGAGCAAGGCCTCAGTCCATTAGAATCAGTCAAATCATGTGTGTTGAGGAGAGCGCTGCGATCAGACACACCTGACTGGACAACAAACTGCATAGACAACCACCCCTCCAAAAAGTCATGAATTAATTTCACTGGCCTGGCTGACTGGCTGGAGTTCTCGATGTGACTGATGGTCGTGTGATTTTCTGGAAAGGTGAAATGTGTCATTCTGCAGCAGTGTAGGGCGTGGGCAAGTTTTCAGATTTATTGATTCATTCAAATACAAATTTTTGCCCCCATTTTATCCTTTTTTAATTGAGGAATTTCCCCAGTTTCACTACAAATATTAGCTAACATTATAGTTAGACACGTCAGTCCGCCAATGTACTACAGAGTTGGTGTGAGCACTGATGATGCAGCGTGTGGAGCAACTCTATGAAGGAGCGTAACTGAGCGGCAGTTTACACAGAAAGCACGAGATGTGGACAGGGGAGCGGGAAAAGTGCAGTGTTACGAGACACCAGTTGACTTCTTGAACTTGAGCACCACATTTTTAAGAGTCATTCACGCAGAATGTGGTTTTTTTGACTTTGAACATGTTAGATACGGGGGGACTTGGATTGGGAAAAACAAAAGGCATAGTCTTTTAAAAGGTCAAAAATACTTTAACTTGAGCACCATGTTTTTAAAATGCTGTGTCAAGTTGCGAGGCACTGCAAAGACCACAAACGCATCCCATCTAGTGTGGGTGTTACAGAGAAAAAACAATGGAAAGGTGGTGCAGTGGAATGAAAAACTCTGTACAAAACTACTACTGATCTCTGATCGTTTGCGTGATGCTGACAGGCTGAACGCTGCTGCTGTTTTCATTTACGGTTAATAATCCCTGCTCTTTATTACTGACAGTCACTTTGAGTTTGAATTGTCTGACTTTTTGAGTTCTTTTTTTTTGACTTCTATAACTTAAATATTACACATTTCTCTTATTATTATCTGAACATATTTGCATTTGTTTACGAACATTATTTGGCCTTCATATTTTTTTCTGCAAAGAGATTTTAACCGTGAATTTGTGTTACTTTACATCCATGCTGAAATTTGAAGAGAGCTTTCTTAACCAGATGTTTTTGCTAGTTGCAATGTGATGTGAAGTGAAACACTTCAGCTTTAAAGCATCTCAGATTGAGGAAGGCTGAAACACACACACACACAACACACGCTCTGATGCACTGGAGTTGATCTGGGACTGCCCTGGAGCGTTTACATACTCAAACCACCCGCCCAGCACACCGCTTCAGGGCTGCAGTCAGGCTCATCAGCTGTGTTTTTGGTTTGGGTGCGGCACCGCCATGGTAATGTCCTCTTGATAAGAGCGTATGATACGCCTGCACTTGGCACGTTGGAGACTGTTGATTTTTTTTGAGCAGAGAAATAAACGCAAGTGGCGAGTGTGGTTGGCGATTCTGAGCCTCACACCCTCCACACGAGTTTTCACCCAATGCGACATTGACTTTGAAAGTCATAATGAGTCGAGGCCTTTTTGTGTGTGCTTAAAAAAAAACAGGTTTGTGTCGGTGGTGTGACTGTGTGTACTGGGCGGAGCGGCAAGTGTTTCTGGCAGCATCACAAGGTTTGGTGTCATGAAGTACTGGTGTTCCCTACCCCAGAGCTGCTGTTGATGTCATTGATGATCTTCACATCATTAGTGGCTGTTCCCTACATACTGAAACTAAGACAGAAGCGTCAAGATAATCGCCAGAATCCCTTCTGCGGTGAGAAATGAAATTAAACACCACACACACACAGACAAATACAGCATCAAGTTTCAAAAAGTCTTACTTCACTTTGCTGAGACATACCTGCTTACTAAGCTCTTTCACTACTACATCAGAACTCCAGCTGTTATGAATGAGACGGACACAATCGGAAGCTGGCAATGCACGCACTAAAACGCCTACAACAACTGGCCAAAGATTTAAAAGATTCTGTCATCATTTGCTCCCCCTCATGTTGTTCACAAACGGTATGCCTTTCATTTTTTCAGTGTCGCTGAAGAAGAAACATTCAAACGCCTCTGTGACATAACACTAATTCTTGCTAGTTCCCATCAGGCCATTCCTTGAACTATTCTCCTCTATACTCTTAATGTTAACTAATGCTATGTATGTGTAAAATAAATGTACTTTGCTATGCAATGTAAATAAATCAAAGTTAGTTTGACATTGTAGGTAGATAATGAAGGTTAGTTGACATGTAGTTGTAAAGTAATTGCGTGAGTTGCGACTGTATCTTGTAAATTGTTAGTTGACAGGTAGTTTTGGCAAGTTAATGTTAGTAGATCATGTAGTTTGTAATTAATGTTAGTTGGACGTAGTTTGTAAGGTTAAGGTTAGTTGACGTAGTTGTAAATGAATTTTAGTTGCCATGCTAGATTGCAAACCTTTATGTTTAGTACCATTCAGTTTTGTAAATAATGTTAGTTGACATGTAGTTGGTCAATGAATGGTTAGTTTTGAAGTATGTTTAATTCACTGTTATTTGAACGTAGCGTGTAAACTAATTTCAGTTCCCCTGTAGTTGAAATTTAATGTTAGTTGCCATTGCAGTTGTAAAATTAATGTTAGGTTTGACATGTAGTTGTAAAATTAATGGTAGTTGACCTGTAGTTGTAAATTAATGTTAGCTGACATGTCCCGTTGTAAATTTAATGTTAGTTGACATGTAAGTTGTAAAGTTAATGTTAGTTGATGTAGTTTGCAAATTAATGTGAGTTTCCATGCGAGTTGCAAATTAATGTTAGGTTAGTTAAACGTATGTAGTTGACATGTAGTATATGAATGTTAGTTGACATGTAGTTGTAAATTAATAATGTTAGTTGACATGTAGTTGTAAATTAATTTGTTGATGTATGTGTAGTTGTAAATTAATGTTATTGTACATTGTAGTTGTAAATTAATGTGTAGTTACCATGCAGAAGTTAGTGTAGTTGACGTAAATGAATGTTAGTTTCCATGCATGAAATTAAGTTAGTTGTAAAATTAATGTTAGTTGACATGTAGTTGCAAATTTTTTAATGTTAAATGACATGTATTGTTTTACAAATTATGTAGTTGACAAATTAATGTTGTTGACGTAGTTGCAAATTAATATAGTTGCCATGCAGTGGTTGCAAATTAAATGTAACCATGCAGTTGTAAATTCATGTTAGTTGACAAGGTAGTAGTTGTATGTTTCAAATTAATGTGAGTTTGCCATGCAGTTGTAAATAATGTTAGTTGACATTGTAGTTGTAAATTAATAGTTAGTTTGCCAGTAGTTGTAAATTTTACGCTGACATAGTTAAATTGACATTGCAGTTTGTAAATAATGTTAGATTAATGATTATGTAGTTGTAAATAATGTTAGTGACATGTAGTTGTAAGGTAATGTTAGTTGACGTGTAGTTGCAAATTAATGTGGTTTCCATGTAGTTAATTTAGTTGACGTATTTGCAAATTGAAGGTGAGTTGCACGTAGTTGCAAATTATGTTGATGTTTCCCATGCGTTGCATTAATGTTAGTTGGAAATTCATGTTAGTTGTAGTTGTAATTAATGTTAGTTGACATTGTAGTTGTAGTTGCAAAGCTATGTTGACCATGCAATTTTGTGCAAATTAATGTGAGTGACCATGCAGTTGTAACGATTAATGTTAGTTGGAGGTTTTGTAATTATCGTTGTTGACATGTAGTTGTCAGTCAATGTTATAAGTCACGTAGTGTACATAATGTAGTTGTAAATTAATGTATTCCATGCAGTTTATGAATGTTAGTTGTAAGGTTTAATTAATGTTAGCTAACGACGGTGTCAAACATTATGGTGACAGTTGTAAATTAATGTTTAGTTGTACATGTAGTTGGTAAATTAATGTTAGTACCATGTAGTTGTAATTAATTAGCTGACATAGTTGTAGTTGAATGTAGTTACACGCAGTTGTAAATTAATGTTAGTTTGACATTGTAGTTAGGTAAATTAACTTATGTTAGTTGACATGTAGTTGTAAGTTAATGGTTAGTTGACGTAGTTTAGCAAATTAATGTTAGTTGACGTAGTTTGCAAATTAAACCCAATGTGAGTTTCCATGCAGTTGCAAATTAATGTTAGTTGACATGTAGTTGTAAATTAATGGTTAGTTGACATGTAGTTGTAAGTTAATGTTAGTTGACGTAGTGCAATTAATGTTAGTGATGTAGTTGCAAAATTAATGTGAGTTTCCATGCAGTGCAAATTAAGTTAGTTACCATGCAGTTGTAAATTAAGTTATGTTGACATGTTAGTTGTAAATTAATGTTAGTTTGACATGTAGTTGTAAGTTAATGTTAGTGACGTAGTTGCAAATTAATGTGAGTGTTTCCATGCAGTCTTGTAAATTAATGTTAGTTGACATGTAGTTGTAAATTAATGTAAGGAGTTTGCCATGTAGTTGTAAATTAATGTTAGCTGCTAGTTGCTAAATTAGTGTGAGTTATCATGCATTTGAAATTAATGTTAGTTGATGTAGTTGCAAAATTACTGGTTAGTTTCCATTCATTTGTAATTACTGTTAGTTGACATGTGGTGTGCTACATTATGTTAGGTGACATGTAGTTTAAATTAATGTTAGGTTGACATGTATTTTGTAGTTAATGTTAGTTGACTTAGTTGCACATTAATGTTTCATTGCCATGCATTGTAACAATGAACTTTGTACGTCCGTTTGACCATCTGTAGTTGGTATATGATTCATGTTAGTTGACATGTAGTATGTAAATTAATTGTCCCGTTAGTATGACAATAGTAGTTGTACCATAACAGGCGATGTTACGTATAGTGACATTACAGTTGTAAATTAAATCGCTTAGTTTTAGCATTTAAGTTAATGTAGTTGACATGCAGTTGTAAATAATGTTAGTGTGTGTTGTAAATGCTATTCAGTTGATTTATGTAGTAAATGAATAAATGTTAGTTAACTTGTATTGTAAAGAATGTTAGTTAGGTAGTTTTGTAAATGCAATAAATGGTTATTAACATGTAGTTGTAAATGTAATGTTAGTTGATCGCTGTAGTTGTAAATTAATGTTAGTTGACATGTTTTGTAAATATAACTGTTAGTTTGACTTGTAGTTGTAAATGTTATTTGACATAGTTTAGTTTAGAGTAGTAGTTGTAAATAATCGGGTGGTTGCCATTAGTTGTGCATGTTAGTTTGCGTAGTTGTAAATTATTAGTTACCATGCATTGTAAGTTAATGTTTAGTTGACATGTAGTTGCAATTAATGTGAGTTGCCCATGCAGTGGTAAATTAATGTTAGTTTGATATTGTAGTAGTTGGTGAAATTTAATGTTAGTTGATTAGTAGTTTTTGTAAATTAATGTTAGGTGATCATGTAGTTGTAAATTAATGTTAGTTGACATGTAGTTGTAATTAATGTAGTTGAACTAGTAGTTGTGAGTTTCCATGTAGTTGTAGAGTTAATGTAGTTGAGTAGTTGCAAATTAATGTTAGTTACCACTTGCAGTTGTAATTAATGTTAAGTTGACATTGTAGTTGTAAATTAATGTGTAGTTGACATGTAGTTGTAAGTTAATGTTAGTTTGAAGTAGTTGCAAATTAAATGTGAGTTTCCATGCGTTGTAATTAATGTTAGTTGACATGTAGTTGTAAATTAATTAAGTTGGCCATTAGTTGTAAATTAATGTTAGCTTGCAATAGTTTGTAATTAATGTTAGTTTATCATGCAGTTGTAAATTAATGTTAGTTGAATGTAGTTGCAAATTAATGTTAGTTTTCCATGCAGTTGTAAATTAATGTTACATGTGACATGTTAGTGTGTTGTAAATTATGTTAGTTTGACATGGAGTTTGGAAGTTAATGTTAGTTGACGGTAGTTGCAATTAATTTTAGTTGCACCTAGTTGCAAATTAATGTGAGTTGCCTGCAGTTGCAAATTAATGTTAGTTGAACATGTATTTTAAAGTTATGTTAGTTTACATTAGTTGTACGTTAATGTTAGTTGACCGTAGTTTGCAAATTAATGTTAGTTGACGTAGTTGCAAATTAATGTGAGTTTCCATGCAGTTTGCAAATTAATGTAGTTACCATGCAGTTGTAAATTAATGTTAGTTTGACATGTAGTTGTAAGTTGACATGTGTTTAATGTTATTGACGTAGTTGCATGTTAGTTTCCATGCAGTTGTAAAATTAATGTTAGTTGACATGGTAGTTGCAAATTAATGTTAGTTTCCATGCAGTTGTAAATTAATGTTAGTTGACATTGTAGTTGTAAATATGTTAATTAATGTTGACATGTAGTTGTAAATTAATGTTAGTTGACATAAGTTGTAAATTAAATGTTAGTTATCATGTCAGTTGTAATAAGGTACGTAGTTGCATTATTTCAAATTCATGTTAGTTACCATGCAGTTGTAAATTAATGTTAACGTTGACATGTAGTTTGTAAAATGTTAGTTGATATTAGTTGTAAGTAATGTACAATGTTGTCAAATTATGTTAGTTGACATGTAGTTGTAAAATTAATGTTAGTTTGTGTAGTGTTGAGTTGATGTAGTTGTAAATTAAATGTTAGTTAACTTGTAGTAAGTGAATGTAGTTGTAATTAATGTTCAGTTGACATGTAGTTGTAAATTAAACTGTTAGTTGATGTTGTAGTGTAAATTAAATGTAGTTGATGTAAATGTAAATTGAACGTGTAGTTGTAAATGACATGTAGTTACATTTGTAAATTATGTTATTGTAGTAGTTGTAAATTCTCTGAATGTTAGTTGATGTTGACGTTGTAAATTGATATAATGCAGTTGTTAGTTAACATGTAGTTGTAAATTAATGTTAGTTGATGTAGTTGTAAATTAATTGTTAAAAAAATGTCTTTGCCATGCAGGTGACATGTAGTTGTAAATGAATAAATGTTAGTTAACTTGTAGTTGTAAATGAATGTTAGTTGACATAAAAATAAATAAATAAAAGTTAACATGTAGTTGTAAATTAATGTTCGTTGCCATGCAGTTGTATTGTAAATTAATGTTAGTTGACGTAGTTGTAAATTAATATTAGTTGCCATGCAGTTGTAAATTAATGTTAGTTGACATGTAGTTGTAAATTAATGTTAGTTGCCATGCAGTTTGTAAATAAATAATGTTGTTTGACATAGTTGTAAATTAATGTTAGTTGACATAGTTGTAAATTAATGTTCGTTGCCATGCAGTTGTAAATTAATGTTAGTTGACATGTAGTTGTAAATTAATGTTAATGTTAGTCTGACATGTAGTTGTAAATTAATGTTAGTTGACATAGTTGTAATTTATTGTAAATTAATAGTTGCCATGCAGTTGTAAATTAATGTTAGTTTAATGACATGCAGTTGTAAATTAATGTTAGTTGACATGTAGTTTGTAAATTAATATTAGTTGACATGTAGTTGTAAATTAATGTTAGTTGACATGTAGTTGTAAATTAATGTTAGTTGACATAGTTGTAAATTAATGTTAGTTGACATGCAGTTGTAAATTAATGTTAGTTGACAAAGTTGTAAATTAATATTAGTTGCCATGCAGTTGTAAATTAATGTTAGTTGACATGCAGTTGTAAATTAATAAATATTAGTTAACATGTAGTTGTAAATTAATGTTCGTTGCCACGCAGTTGTAAATTAATAAATATTAGTTAACATGTAGTTGTAAATTAATGTTAGTTGATTGGTAGACTTCTAATAGTTGTAAACTAATGTAGTTGACATAGTTTAAATTAATATTAGTTGACATGCAGTTGTAAATTAAGTGTTCGTTGACACGCAGTAAATTATAAATATTAGTTACACATGTAGTTGTAAATTATTAATGTTACGTTGCCATTGCAGTTGTAAATTAATTAAATGTTAGGTTTACTTGTAGTTGTAAATGAAAATGTTAGTTGACGTAGTTGTAAATGAATAAATGTTGTAGTTTAACATTTAGTTGTAACAATGAATGTTAGTTGACGTAGTTATAAATAATGAGAGTTAGCTGACATGTGGCGTCTAAATTTTACAGTTAGTTAACCATGTTACAAAGCTACTTATAATTAGTTGAATGTCTACAGATGGACTATCGACATAAAAGTGAAAACCCTTTATACATGCAGTGAAAAGCACATGAGGACAGATACTATTGAGCTCCATAGAAATATCACTGACAAGTCTGCTGAAGCCATATTATACGTGAGGAACAGATCCTGTTTCATTGTCTCACTTTGACCCTTATACACACACACATCCACTCTTTAATGTTTTGTATATCATCAATTGGCCCGGTTCAGCCTCAACGGCACTTCCACATCGTTCCAACCCAGAATCCCATGCAGAAGAGACACAGCAGAGATGAAAGATGAAAAAAAGACGATGCGTCCAGCAGGCTTTGTGTTGATCCACCTCACTGTCCCTGAAACCTCGCACTATCTGTTCATAAAAGACATTTAGAGCTGCTCTGTTTTCTCTGTACTTCTCTTGCGCATCAGATTGAAAGACCACTGCTGCATTTGTTGCTAACGTCACATAATCCTGCTCCTTTCTCCCTTACAATTTTTCTTTCTGTTTTCTTTTGGGGGGCCAGGGGAATGTTTGCCCTGTGTTTTCATGGTTGTCATGGACACCAGCACTCCTGGCTTTATGAAAAATGACAAAATGGTTATAAAGTTACATAACTTCATTCTACTAATTTCTCCATTAGAAGGAGGCAGATTGTATACTGCTGTTACAGTAAATATGTGTTTGCTTTCTACAAAAGACACATGGACAGTGAAGAAGCTCCATGAAAAAAAACAGTCTGTCAAACAACATTACTGAGGGTTATTCAGAATCAGAATCAGAATCAGAATCAGAATGAGCTTCATTGCCAGGTATGTTTACACATACGAGGAATTTGTTTTCGTGACAGAAGAAATTCTCATTTACTCTTTCATGAATCATCGTAACTTGAAATCTCAATCCTGAATGTCCTCAAGCAGCACAAACACGGATTATCAGATTAATCTGACCTGACTGAACAGAGGACAGAAGACAATAGCATCACAATTCAGATCAATTCAGTTCTACTGTTGTTCTCATCCAGTGTTAACAGACTGGATGGACAATTTCCAGCCCAAAAGCTCACAAAAAAGCACCCAAAACCTGCCCAAAACTTTAACTGTCAAAATAATGTGATGGAATATGTAAATCAAGGTTGATAAAGGCCATTTTAACTCCTTAAAAGAAAATGACAACAAAATAATATAAATATACGTTCGATAAAATTTCCCAGGTAAACGGATCAAATCGGGGCAAATAGCCTACATTAAAGAGAATTAGGCTACTGAACATGAATAAAATATGCAAGCAGACACCATCGAAACGGCAACAAGAAATTAAATGATACCCTTGAAACAACAAATGCATAATTTTCAATGTCAGCAGTCAGAATAATTCAATTTAAATGCAAAAAAAAAAAAGTGCCCAATATAAGTGATAGGAAAAAAAGCAATGTAATTAGCAGGCATTTCACACTCGTTCATGCACACACCATGACTGTCAAAACTGTGTCATTTATTAATACATATTGAATTATAAAATCTGCCAATAAAAAAATAACAACAACAATAATGCGCTTACCTTCAATCGCTCTATAGATTTTACACAGAACTAGAGGACAGCCTCTGGTTAAGTTCGAATTTTAGAACATAATACAGATCTTTGCACAGTCAAAACTAATCGAGTTCTAGCAGTTTTCAAGGATTGATCAATCAGGGGTGCATTTCCCAAACCCATAGTTGCTAAATAGGTAGCAACTTTTGTTGGCTGCAATGCAATTTCCCTTTGCCAAATCACTAAGTTGATAACAGGTGTGGCAACTATGGTTAGGTGAAACCGCACCCCTGGGACCGTTTGAAAGACAAAAACACAATCTATATTTAGTTTCGGTTTTGATTAATTAATTCAAATGTGCTCTGATTTCGTAGTTGCAGTGATAGAGCCTTCTTGTCATCTCACTCCACAATAATTCACGTTTTGAGAGTTGAGTCACTCTCCCACTCTTTAACTTATTTTTAGGCATTATGATTGCTTGAATATACAGTCATACTACAATCAAAATCAGATACGTTATAACTTATCACGATGAAAACCTGTCACTCATGAATCATAAGGTCTGTCTGCTGAGCGGCTCGTGATACGTGCGGCTGTCGACGTTTACATCAGCACCAGCGCCTCTGCAGTGTGTGTGTGTGTGTGTAGTAACGTTGTGATGACTGATTGGATGCAGTACATGCACACCTGGGCTTGTTTGTTAAACAACTAGCCTATGCAATTTATATGTTTGAAAACTGCCAAACTGACCCCAAACCAGCCCTAATTTTGTCCACACAAACGCCCAGACAATTTTTACACGCACACAATCATAAATCAAAAACCACCCAATCTTGCAACACTGTAGCTCATCTGATGCAGCACAGTAAAATCAATAGTATTACTGAATATTGAATGTCTTTTTAATCCCCACTAATCAAGTTCAAATCCGGCAGCAGCAAAGAACCCAAACAACGGATGTAACATACATTGTAACATACGTGGTTACATGTGTAAGGTGTGTAAAGTACATGCAAAAACATACGTGTGTACATGTGTAATGTACATGTGTGAATGTGATTGATCAGATCCAGCGTCTTTATCTGCAGGAAGATCCTTTTCTCTTCCCTAACGACACAACTGTCAGCATGATCCACTGACCGAAAACAAACACAAACACTGGCTGTCTTTCATCTTTCAGCACTACAATCTGTTGTTTTATTAGCTTAATGAGGCTTGATCTGATATGTTTGTGATCTAATGAATGACATTCAGATCTTGTTTTCCCGCTGTCCACTGACAAAGTACAATTCAGCTCTTATCTTATAGACGCGTTGTGATTTCAGACCACATCCCATCACCTGTCCACTGTCGCATCAATAATCTTGACAATGTGTTAGCTGTGTCTATAGACTGCGTGTTTGTGTGTGTGGTTGACCACATAACTGCACCGTATCTGTGTGTCCTGTGTGTGGTGTGCATGTGTCTGGTGTGTGTGTGTGTGTGTGTGGGTGAGTGTGGGAGAGTGTAATCATGTTCAGAGGTTTATGCACGTTTGTATTGGGTGACGTGTGTGTGTGAGTGTGTGTGTGTGTGTGTGTGTGTGTGTGTGTGTGTGTGTGTGTGTGTGTGTGTTCACACGGTTGTGTGTGTGTGTGTGGTGTGTGTGTGTGTGCGTGTGTTGTGTGTGTGTGTGTGTGCGTGTGTTGTGTGTGTGTGTGTGTGTGTGTGTGGTGTGTGTGGAGCTGGTATTTCACTAGTTCACTGGTTTGGGGACCAAATTGTCCCCACAAAGACAGCAAAACCAGAAAATTCAGACCTTGCAATTTCCCCATAAGAAAACATGATAAAAAATTCATACAGAATCATCAGAAAGTTGTTTGAAAATGTGAAAAAATGTCCTGTTTCCTGTGAGGGGTATGTTAAGGTGTAAGGTTAGAGTACAAGGAGGAAAATACATGTTTGGACCGTAGAAAAACCATTACGGCTGTGGAAGTGAGAATTTGACATCATGTCCTCTGACTCCATCAGTCTCTACGAGACGCTCCTTCACGTGTTATAGGGTGACCCTAACCCTAACCCAGAAGTTTCAAAACCGTTAATAATTTTCAAAATTTCATGTTAGTGAGCATGCTAGTAGAAAAGAAAAAATACGAACAACTTTATTAACAGTTTCATTTCTGTTTCTTAAGAAACTGTTGATGTTCATTGTTTAACTAGCTGCAGGTTTATGTGCTCGGAGAAGATGCACCTTTATTTCTCTTGAGACGATCTCTAAAGGTGTTTTCCTCTTTAATTGAATGGCTCAAGCTCGACCAGCATCAAACATTAATGTCTTGCCTATGCAGCACTGGCGTGGGTTTGGAGGCTGTAGTGACTATGACCAAACATATGGAAAAGGTTACGTAAGATCGCAGTCACACCGCCTGGTCACGGGGAGAACGGCATGCTGCGGACACCAGCGCAAAGAACTCTCAACATCTGACAAAGTTTGACTCATTTGACAAAAATTCAACAGAAATTATTTTACAGCCACATTACACATCAGCAACAACTCAAAATACCCACACACACACTACATTGAGTGATAAGTGAGTGTGTGTTAAGGTTAGCATGCATTATGCATTGTGAGTTTTTAATGTTTGGGATTATGGATGCGTCAATCCTCATGCTAGGAGACTTACAGAAAAAAAATCCTGGAGAAACAATAAGAGAGAGTGTAATAAACACGACGAGTTTCTCTCAGACGATCAGTGCAGTTCACATCGCCAGTTTTAATGAGTAGTGTTATACATTTCAATCACAAAAGAAAAACAAAAGGTGATGTACACACAAGTAGTCCAAATTTTTATAGTTTTTATAATTTTAAATGGAGTTTGAAATTAATATCAGCCACATTTTAGACTGAACACTTTGTTTGAATTTAGAGAATATAACATCTGATGAATCCTTTAGCTAAAATAACAAATGCACATTATTCACAGTGATATGAAACAAACAAAAACAACTACGATCGTGTCACCGTAACTCCATCAGCGCAACAACACATCAGTGACCTCTCACTACTGCTGTTCACAGATTAACTATTCAGCCATCTAAACAAAACCTGTCCATTTATAGAGAGAGCTGCTCTAAAAATACTCTCTTTTGTTCAGTGTGGTGAAGTGTGTCCCAGTGCTCTCAAACACTGACGTTTGGCTGCTTTCACAGCAGATGAACAACAGGCCAAGCACACACTCACACTTTCTTGTTTTGTGTCAGTTCTGATGGCTGAATCTGTTCTCACACAAACTCACGCACATAACAAGAGTCTGCTGCGTTCGGAGCAGATACGGCTCACTCATTACTCAATACAACACTAGATATATATACTGCCGACTCCTTCTGACCAACAGCAGTGTGTTGCTCATGACAGTGTAACAGAGGGATGGTTGAAACACTTTAAATACTATGATTTTTCGTCACACATGCATAGTAGTGTGCTTTATCAGTGTATTAGGGAAAATGTTGAGCAAACACTATTTTTACAAGTAAGAATTTCACTTCGCCCTCGCGCTTGTTTTTCAGCTTTGTGTCCTTTTATAAATGTAAAACTGAACTTTAATGTTTGTGATCTTTAGTCTGTGCTTTACAAATGGCCATATTTCATAACTGGTGACCGTGTAACTTAGAGAAATGTGTGTGGTTGGTCAGCTATACTAACTATACTCAAAATTATTTATTGATCTGATCAGAAAATCACTGCACGGTTCAAGCCAATTTCAACTTCTTCTTTTTTTACCATGTTATATGAGATTCAGTTGGATTTTTTTAATCCAGTTTAATATAATTCATGTTGAAATGACCTGTACAGCCTGTACATTATATTAAAAATGTTAAAAGGCAGCCATTGGAGTTAAGGTTTTTTAAATAGTGGAAGTAGGTGTAAATGTTTACATTGCAGATGTGAAAGGAACAGCACAGATAAAAAGAACACGAGTTGATTAATGAGAGAGTTACTCACTGACTGATCTGTTTTGTTTTTACAGCTGTACAACAATGAGCTGAAAAACTTTTAATTGTTCAGAGTTCTTGTAATTTAAAACTGATGTTGTTAAAACTTGTCCTAATATGAATGCTCACTCTTCTGAAGTTCAGTGATTTAGTGATGAACGGCACCCTACTGGACTCTTAGATGTTCTGCTATTGAACAGAAGATTATCAGTTGTAATGAAGAGCTGAAGTCAAATTATTTATGTACAATGATATCTTTTTTACTCCTAAGGCTTTTTAACATTTGAAATGAGTAAGTTGTATTTAGAGCTTTACAGATGTTTTAACTACACCTTACATTAGTACATCTGGAACAATTGTTCTCGTATTTGTGAACTGACTTTAAGAAATATTGTATTGTAAATTACTGTAAACATTTATAGCTATTATTGATCATGTTTTCTTTAGTAGACAAACAAAATACATGTCATGTAAAAAGTATGTGTTTGTAATGACTAGTTGTTGTGTGGTGATGATGTAAAAAGCATGTTCTGTGCTCTTCGTTTCAGAGGGTTCACAGTCACATCGGTCAGTTAGCAACTCAGAGATGCATTCAGCTATTGTGCATTGAATTCTAATGATCTGCATAAACACCTTAACCCTAACTTTTTCCAAAAGTGAGCAAGCAGATAGGGAGTTAAAGCAGGACTGAAAACAGTGATTAGTGTGTGTAGTAGAACATGGAAAAGCTTCAGTCTCTAATGGTTCAGGATTGTGTTGGAGTTTCTTGTGTATTTTAAATGGACCGGTCGAGTAATTAAAAGAGATTAAGAGAAATGTGGGAACGTGTTTTACTGCAATCAGCACACAATGTCATCTCCGCACGCTCGCGCGCTAATGTGATTACTGTAATCCGACGCGCAATCTTCTAGGAGGATTTTTAAATCTAGCTTGTAATACATTTCATCTGTTTTTACGATCATTTGGCCTTCTTTTGCCGATCCAGTGACATGAACAGAGCTCCAGAGCTGCGCGAAACGATGATAAGAGGCGGTTTTGTCGGGTTTTGTGTGTGGGCCAGAAGGACGCTCGCGGACCCGATGGAGGTGAACGCAGCAGCTCCAGTACTTAACGACTGTTTAATGCAAACGACGATACGGCGTCCTCATCCTCTCCATCCGTCCGCGCTTCTCCTGCCAGCCTTTATTTTCAGGGCTGCGGTATGAAATTTTGAATAAGCCTCTCATATAAATCCAAAAACATCAGTCTGGAGACGATCCGCGGACCCGGAATTAAACTCACCGTGATGAAGGCGTCACTAATGCGGACTGAATAGACAGAACAGATGAACATTTTCCGTCGTGAAATTTCTAGAATATCTTTCACTTTGTTTGTGAACCCCGCTCTGCTGCTGAAGATGTCAGACTGAATCCAAACGCAGCGAGAAGGTCACGTTGGTTTCAGGGAGACGCGTGAGACGCGTGAGACGCGTGGTCTATCTGTGATTTCACGCGCTTCGATCGCTGTGTTTGTGATGTTGCTATAGTACTTTGACAAACAAGGCCATCGTGTGCGCCAGCGTTCCGACAGAGGTTTGTTGGACGGCAGCTTTAGCGCTGCTGATGCCAGATATTTAAAGCTCTGCAAATTCCCACAAATTTCTTTGTATTGAGCACAACAAACGTCAATGCATATTTCCATAAATGTCTGAATAAGCATGTGTAATGAAGGAGAGCTGGGAATGAGGAGAGGAGATTTCAGACACACTCGATATCAGCCAGAATATATCGATAACAATACAGTGAAAAAAAAGATAGCGAAGGGCAGAAATCACAAGCGGTCTCTTTACCAGAAGAGTTTTTTTTTTTTTTTTTCAGGTTAAATTTTTTTTTCCACAAATTTCTTTGTATTGAATATTGATGGTGCAGCATGTTATGTCTATAAAACACACTGTTTTCCATGTTTTAATGGGTTCATTCCATAAGTGTAAATGGTTTTTCTACTGTACAAACTGTATTTTCTGTCTCCTAAACCTACCTTATTTTTTAACCTTAATTTTTTAATAAAATATTTTTTAGTATGTCTGCACTTGACTAACTAATGCTAACATTTTCTTACTCTATTTGTCTTTTTCTGGAAAAGAAAGAAAGAAACTGGTATGTGTATGTGCTATGTGTATTTGCTCTTCTCATTTGTAAGTTGCTTTGGATAAAAGGCGGCACTGCTTAATGATTAAAATGTAAATGTAAATGTGTTTTAAAGCTATTTTAATTAGGTTTTGTTACACCAGTGTAAAACCCACATGTTATTTTACAAAATTTGTGTCCCATAAATCACATAAACATGCACACAAACACACATTCTCTCCCTCTCTCTCTCTCTCTCTCTCTCTCACTATTATGTGCACACACCACACAACACACAACTCACTCACTCACTCACCTGTATCTCACTCACTCACACACACACACAAACACACACAAACACAATCACTCACTAACTTCAACACTCACACGCACACACACTCACAAACACACACACACGCACACACTATTTCTCTCGTATCTCACTCACTCACTCGCATGCACACACACACACACACTATTGCACTGGTATCACACACACACACACAACACACACACACACACACACACACACATACACACAAACACACACACACACACTATTTCTCTGTATCTCACTCACTCACTCACTTGCACGCTCACACGCTCACAAACACACACAAACACACACACACACACACACACACACACACTATCTCTCTCTCTGTCTCTCACTCACACACCTTGCACAAACACACACGCTACACAACACACACACACACACCACAGTAACACATCTATCTCTCTCACACTAACTCACTCACACACACTCACACACACACGCACACACACACACACACACATACACATACACACACACTCTCACTCACATGCACACACACACACACACACACACACACAAACACTCTCTCTCACTCTCTGTCTCTCTCACGCACGACTCACAAACACAAACACACACACACACACACACACACACACACTATCTCTCTCTCTGTCTCTCACTCACTCATCACGTCACACACGCACACACACACTCACACTCACATAACATATCACAAACACTTGACTCAACACACTGCACACACACACACACACACACACACAACACGCTCGTCTCACTCTCACACACCACTCACACACCTCACACACACACCCTCACACACGCGCACACACACACTCACATGCACACACACACACACACTCAAACACTCTCTCACTCACTCATCGCTCAAGACACACACTCACACACACACACACACACACACACACACACACAAACACTCTCTCTCACTCTCTCACTCACTCACTCACACACTCACACACACACACACACACACACACAAACACTCTCTCTCACTCTCTGTCTCACTCACTCACACACTCACCACACACTCACTCACACAACACGCTGTAAATTTGTGGACACACTAGTGTACACATATTTTCAACTTTTACCCTTATTTATGTTGTTGGTTCTACACAAACACACACACCAATGTATTTTGATGGTCACACACATTGCTGTTGACGACACACAATTTTTGGTGCACCACATGTATCTCATCTCTCTGTCTCTCACACTTTATGTCACCCTCCCACACACATACACTATAAGTACTTTGTTAATACACTCACATGCAACACTACCACACCCAAACTCTCTACAGTTTTTTTCTCATTTGCTAAAAGAAACACTAAATGAAACTGGGATCCGCATCTCCATCAAAACATTGCACAGCAGAAGTCTCTCTCACATGCACAACACTATTTGTTTCACACATTTTTCCACACCCTTTTTGCACACAGTTACCACACACCTCATGGGACACACCCCACAAACTCTCTTGGACTCACTTTGTGCACCACCAGCACACAAAATCACACACTGATCTCTCTACTCATAATCTCCTCTCTACTCACCTGTGTAACACTCATTGCACAACACTCATTCGCAATAGACCTTCACACACACACACCACTATCTGTTGCTGTCTCACCCAGTGGATCACTCACTCCACACACCACAGGACACCCACACACCACACACACCCAGGACAACACACGTGGTGGAGGTGCTGCAAAAACGAGGACAAACACAGCTCAAGTTTCAAATCTTCGGGCTCTCGCTCTCTCTCATCATTCACATCACTCAGAAAGGCGGACACGGGGGTCACTCCCTTCTGACTCGGAGCACTCACTATTGTCACTCCGACTCACAGGTCACTCACAGTGTTACTCGCATACACCTGTGTATTTCAGCTTTACTGTATGCCCTTTTACAGAACACACTGTGCTACACACAATGCACACATCACACATTTATATGTTGCTCTCATACTATCTCTCACTTCACTCACGCATCCACACATTGCCACTCACTGGTGGCAAAGGAAAGATACACACCATTATCTCTCTCTCTGGTATCTCACTCAATCAGACTGCGTGAAATCCAGGCACAACAATTGCAGATCGGGAGCATTGACAATAGAAACACACACACATCACACACCAAAACACACAATGAAGCAGCATACCATTTCACAGAAATCTGTATTTCGTAAAAAGGAGGGCAAATTCTATGTGTACACATATTTCTAACTTTTACCCATAGTTACATGCAACTGGAATTTTATGTCCTCATTATTAGTTGAATCTTGTTAATAAAAACAGAAAGGGGCACAACACAATTCATTTTGTGATGAATTTGATGGAGCCCTTATTGGGCAGAGGGCCACTGTCACAGTGCCATTCTGTTTTTTTTTTTGATGCCATATCAGTAATGTTTGCCACCTACCAATGATGGAGTCCTCCCTCTCAATACAGAACGCCTATTAGTATTCTGTGCATTGAAAGATTATATTCTGCTAGGGCTGTTGAGGCCTGGCATGACTTGTATTGTCATTGGTCTCCCACCTCCTCGCAGACTGAGCTGTATTATGATAACTTTGTTAAGTATCGATGTCAACTTATTCTAACCCTAACCCTACCATCTACCAATACTCTACTAAGAGGACTCTAGGTATGATAGTAAGGAGACATCGTATTGCAATGGAAAAAATGCAATTATTTATAAAGGGGGCAAGAATCGTCCAAAATAATGGACTAAATTGAAACCAAAAATATATCTTTTTTTTTTTTTTTTTTTTTTGTTTTTTTTTTTTAAAAAGGATTTCCCTAAGTTTAAAAACTCCTTGCAGAATTTGTAGAATATATATTGATGGCTGCATTTTTATTTTGTTGGTCCATTAATTTATTCCTGCCACAAGTTGTTGTTTGTTTCCCACTAGACAAAATAAAAACTCTTTGCACCGATCATCCTGTTGAGAAAAGTCTCCCCTCCTCTTTCTTCTTTACACCATAACAACCTCATGATAAATCATCACCCTCCACACACATCTGTCATGGAACATAAGATCCCAGATGATCAATCATCATAGTCCACAGAATGTGTCAAAGGAACATAAGATCCCAGATGATCAA
Organism: Cyprinus carpio; assembly: GCF_018340385.1. NCBI lineage: Eukaryota > Metazoa > Chordata > Actinopteri > Cypriniformes > Cyprinidae > Cyprinus > Cyprinus carpio. Next base: position 2,080,426 of record NC_056576.1, on the reverse strand, counting down.
TCAATTTAAAAACTGAATCTCCAGCCCTTCCTGCTGTCATTCTGTAGCTGCTGATGATGAAGTCTCTGCTCCGGATGTTTGTGAGCTGTATTACCTGTCATGCGGCCCGCGGGAGCACGGATAACTGGCCTGTCACTGCGAAGTGTTAGCGACATGTGGATTCTTTTGCCAGCCGACGTCATGCTGCATCCAGGCCTGCGGTGGGACGGAGCTGTCAATCACTGTCACGTCCAGCTCAGGGACGCTGTGAGGAGGAGAGATTCGACATTTATTGCATTTATTCTTCATCAGCAGAGCCAGTTACATGAGATCTCCTGTGAGAGTGATGCTACATCATGCAACCAAAACTTTTGCTGCCTGACCAGTGAAAAAAAACAACAAAAACAAACAAAAAAACATTGACACAGAAAAAGTTGATCGCATGATGTAGCGGTTGTTTTGTGAACGTCTGTGTTGCTCCTCTGCTACATCTTTGAGACTCACCTGGATTCCTTCCACATCCTCAGAAAGCCCTGCGTTACATAAGATGCATTAAATGTGATGTCAGCATGCTTTGAAAGAAAGCATCACAAATCATAATAAAATAGTAACATATATTAGATACTCAAGTTACATTTAGAATGCTAAATGGTGAACTGCAAAAGTTTAATGAATCTCATTTAATTACTCAATTTATTACTTCCATTTATTTTTAAGTATTTTCATAGTCCGTTCTAAATATGTGGAATGTATTTGAGGTAAGAGAACACTGACATTTCAAAGCCCTGTTTTGATCAAATGTCTTTTCATTCAGAGCTTTTCCTTTCTATTCTGTTCTATTCACACAGATATGAATGATATGAATGCAAGTCTCTCCTGTCGGACCTTTCTATGAAGTGGAAAAGGTTTCACCATATCACACAAACACACACGAACGAGTCGACCTACAGAGAGAAACTCACTGAATGTTTCATGTGAAATGATTGCCAGATGCCTGTAATTCAATTCTTCATTGACCTTTAGATTTGGCTTGCAGTAATAACTTCATTCAGAACGAATAAAATCAACATCCTTAAATCATTCCTCAGAAAATTTAACATAAACTAACATCCTTAAATCAAGATACATTTACACAAGAAGCAAAATAACTTCATTTTGGATAACTTTTCTGAGAAATGTATCAAAATTAAGTGAGTTTTTTGAAAACAAGACAAATTATGGGGTCAGAAAAATAAACCTAAATGAAATGGAAAACAATATTATTTTTTCTGGCCCCACTTGCAGATATTTTTTCTTGCTTTCACTTCATTTTGACATATTTTTCCTAAAACAAGACTTAATATCTGATATTATTTTGCATGTCCAGTGAATTTATCATGATTTAAGGATGTTTGGATATTTGTACTGGAAAACATTTATTCTTTTAGAGCTGCTGTACAGCAGAACTGAATTTAGTTTGTATCACCGAATCTCTATTTTCTTCTTTTCACTGTGAAGCTGTTTTGACAATCTGAATTGTGTAAAGCGCTATAAAGACTTGATAACTTTACATTTGTACATATCGCTTCATTTTTTAAAAAGATTATTATCATGTTATGTTCCATTTTATTGTCTAATTCTTATGTATGTCTGCACTTTCTTCTGCACTGAAGTCTCCTGTCACCAAATTCTCTCTCTCTCTCTCTCTCTCTCTCTCTGTGTGTGTGTGTGTGTGTGTGTGTGTATATAAACACAGTGGGTAATAGAACTGATTCTGATCAGTGACACTCATTTTCTGTATCTACATTTGATCCATCACCCAGATATAGAGCATGATCATTTCTAAAAATTCTAAAACCCTATTTATTTTCAGATTTTGAATGTGAGTCGACTGTAAATGCGGATCAAATGGTCTTTTTACAGTAATTTAAACAATTTAGCCTAGCTGTGTTTTAATGGCGTTGTGATTAGAGCGAGATGAAGTCTGATGTGATGTCAAGCACAGAAATGTTTTGGCTGCGGGCGGACGAGCTTCTGATGGCCTTTACGTTCCTTCACATGAATAATCACATGACAATTGAGAAAATCTAATTAAGACACGGAAGAGCAGTTGTGTCGTCCGTCTGATTGGGAAAGTGATATGATGAACGCAGCTGATGGTCACTTCAGGGTTTTGATCTGTAAAGTGTGGATTATATTTGCTGAAACACCTAATTCACTTCAAGCTGTTTTGTGTGAAACTAATCATAAGCAGAAATATGTGTTGTGTGTATGTATGCAATACTTACAGAGATAAACAGCTGGCTGCATGAACTGAAAGTTTCAGAATATCATTGTTTTTATCTTTCAGAAATGACTTGGATTTCTGGACATGGATTTCTGAAATCTGTCTGGGAGAAACTGCTAGTAAATTTCACAAAAAAAGTTATGGCAAATAACATATTAATTAATCAAAGTACAAATATTGAAGTAGTATTTTCTTTAAAAACATACTCCAATAATCTTTGTTTATTTTCAACAGAAACTCTGCATTGTTCCCATCTCTGTGTGTATAATGTGTGTGATTCGGTGTTTGAAGATTGTCTTTGTGTCGGGCCGTCGTGTTTGTGTCCGCATGTCCACACTAAAGAGGACAGACAAGTGCAGACTGAACATGTCACGGCGTATTTGAGTCACGCTGGCCAACTTAGTCACCACTGGAAATGAATATAGACTCATGTAGAGCACCACACCTCCACACACACACACACACACACACACACACACACGTCAAGTCACCTTTATTTATATAGTGCTTTTAACAATGCAGATTGTGTCAAAGCATTTACAGTATTAAATAAGAAAATAGTGTCAATAATGCAGAAGGACAATAGTAAACACTCAATTTTCAGTTAAAGGCAGAATTCAGTGATGTCATCATCCAGCTCAGTTCAGTTTAAATGGTATCTGTGCAAATAAGTCGACGATATCACTGGATATTAAGTGTCCCCAACTAAGCAAGCCAGAGGAACCAAAACTCCATCGGTGACAGAATGGAGAATAAACCTTGGGGTTAACCAGGCTCAGTCGGGGTGTCAGTTCTCCTCTGGCCAGACGAAACCAGCAGTTCAGTTCCAGGCTACAGCAAAGTCAGATTGTGCAGAATCAACTGTTTCCTGTGGTCTTGTCCTGGTGGTCGTCTGAGACAATGTCTTTACAGGGGATCTGTATCTGGGGCTCTAGTCCTGGTCTCCACTGTCTTTCAGGGCTGTAGAGGTCCTTTCTAGGTGCTGATCCACCATCTGATCTGGATACGTACTGGATCTGGTGGCTACGGTGACCTCGGAATAAGAGAGAAACAGACTAATATTAGCGTAGATGCCATTCTTCTAATGATGTAGCAAGTACATCGGGTGTTATGGGAAGTGTTCCTGGTTCCAGTTGACCTAATTAATGCAGCCTAAAAATCCTTTAACGGATTTGGATATTAGAAGTGTATTAGTATGTTATGTGTAAGCCAGGTTAAAGAGATGGGTCTTTAATCTAGATTTAAACTGCAAGAGTGTGTCTGCCTCCCGAACAATGTTAGGTAGGTTATTCCAGAGTTTGGGCGCTAAAAAGGAAAAGGATCTGCCGCCCGCAGTTGACTTTGATATTCTAGGTATTATCAAATTGCCAGAGTTTTGAGAACACAGCGGACGTGAAGGACTATAATGTAACAAAAGCTCGTTCAAATACTGAGGTGCTAAACCATTCAGGGCTTTATAAGTAATAAGCAAGATTTTAAAATCTATCCGATGTTTGATAGGGAGCCAGTGCAGTGTTGACAGAACCGGCCTAATATGGTCATACTTCCTGGTTCTAGTAAGAACTCTAGCTGCTGCATTTTGGACTAACTGGAGTTTGTTTACTAAGCGTGCAGAACAACCACCCAATAAAGAATTACAATAATCTAACCTTGAGGTCAGAAAAACATAGATTAACATTTCTGCATTTGACATTGAGAGCATAGACCGTAATTTAGATATATTTTTGAGATGGAAAAATGCAGTTTTACAAATGCTAGAAACCGTGGCTTTCTAAGGAAAGATTGCTATCAAATAGCACACCTAGGTTCCTAACTGATGACGAAGAATTGACAGAACAGCCATCAAGTCTTAGACAGCGTTCTAGGTCATTACATGCAGAGGTTTTAGGTCCTATAATTAACACCTCTGTTACACCTCTGTAACACCTCAGCATAACAGTGAAAGCTAACACAGTGTTTCCTGATGATATCTACCAAAGGTAACATGTAAAGCGTGAAGAGTAACGGCCCTAGTACTGAGCCTTGAGGTACTCCATACTGCACTTGTGAGCGATATGATACCTCTTCATTCACTGCTACGAATTGATGGCGGTCATATAAGTATGATTTAAACCATGCTAATGCACTTCCATTAATGCCAACAAAGTGTTCTAATCTATGCAAAAGAATGTTGTGGTCAATAGTGTCGATTGCAGCACTAAGATCCAATAGCACTAATAGAGAGATACAACCACGATCAGATGATAAGAGCAGGTTATTTGTAACTCTAAGGAGAGCAGTCTTAGTACTATGATACGGTCTAAATCCTGACTGGAAATCCTCACAGATGCCATTTTTCTCTAAGAAGGAATATAATTGTGAGGATATTATCTTTTCTAGTATCTTGGACAGAAAAGGGAGATTTGAGATCGGTCTATAATTTACTAGTTCTCTGGGGGATCAATTTGTGTTTTTTTTTTTTATGAGAGGCTTAATAACAGCCAGTTTGAAGGTTTTGGGGACATATCCTAACAACAATGATGAATTAATAATAGTCAGAAGAGGATCTATAACTTCTGGAAGCACCTCTTTTAGGAGCTTAGATGGAATAGGGTCTAGAATTCATGTTGTTGGTTTAGATTATTTAAAAAGTTTATACAATTCTTCCTCTCCTATAGTAGAGAATGAGTGGAACTGTTCCTCAGGGGATCTATAGTGCACTGTATGATGCGATACTGTAGCTGATGGCTGCATGGTTACAATTTTATCTCTAATAGTATCGATCTTGGAAGTAAAGTAGTTCATAAAGTCATTACTGCTGTGATCTTGGGAAATCTCAAAACTTGTTTATGCTTTATTTTTCGTTAATTTAGCCACTGTATTGAATAAATACCTGGGGTTATGTTTGTTTTCTTCTAAAAGAGACAAAAAGTAATTAGATCTAGCAGTTTTTAATGCTTTTCTGTAGGATAGGTTACTTTCCTGCCAAGCAATATGAAATACCTCTAGTTTCATTTTCTTCTAGCTGCGCTCCATTTTGCAGGCTGCTCTCTTTAGGGTGCGAGTTTCCCTTTTACACCACGGTGTCAGACTGTTTTCAATTAATCTCCCTTAAGCGTAAAAGAGCAACTGTATCTAAAATGCTAGAAAAGAGAGAGTCCATAGTTTCTATCAGACACACACACACACACACACACACACACACACACACACACACACACACACACACACACACACACACACACACACACACACACACACACACACACACACACACACACACACACACACACACACACACACAATAAAATCAATTAAAAAAAAGTTTTATAGTGTACTAATCATACTCTCTAGACCTAAATCCTCACACACAACTTTCTGCATTTGCACACAGTGATTATGGTGATTTCAGTTTTATTCTCTTTGTGAGACTGTTTGGAATCATGCAATGACCTGACGCCTTCATGAGTTTCAGAAAGAGAGTGGCAGAGAAAGCACCGTCTTGATGTCTAATCAAGGCAGAAAAACAACAACACCTGTACACTGAGACGGCTCTTATGGGTTTGAGTCATTTCTAGTTAAACATTATTACCTTTTATTAATCAGTGTTTCATAACAAGACGTGCAGTGTCTTTCAAAAATCACACGTTCATATGCACTCACACACTTTCTTTCTTAATAAGGTTTCTCTCTTTGAATGTGTGTCTGAAATCAGCTTGACAGACGGAGCTCATGAGGATCCAATATAACTTATTAACAAAATTCTGTTCTTGCATTCTTAGAATGTTTTGCTTACATTCCCATTAAGTTCTTAAAACTTTATTGCTGAATGCCTTTTAAACGTTCAAGACATCCTGTTTTTTTAATGTATTAAAAAAATATTTTTCTTAGTTTATGTGAGCATTAGAGGAACATTCCATTCTATCATTTTGAAAATGTTTTGAAAACGTTATTTCTGAATGTTTTCTTAACGTTCAAAGTGTCCAGCTTTTTAAATGGTTGAAGAATGTTTTTTCTTGGTTATGCAAAAATCCTCTAAAAATCAAATGAGCATAAGACCCTGAGAACTAACTACTGTAAATTATCTGAGGAACATGTGCAGAACTGTTCTGGGTGTTTTCCTCCATGGCTCTGTGATCTTCTGGTTCAGCAGGTGAAAATGGTGTCGATTTCACTTAATAAGCAGCAGCACACTCTCCTCAATGACACGCAAGATCTGAGGAATCATTCATGACTGATATTACAGAAGAAGATCGTCTGAAAATACAGCATGACACAAACACTGATTTACGGGGGTTTGTGACAGATTCACACAGTGAAATTACTCGTGAAGAGAGAAGGGAAGGAAAAATCTCCCTCCCTCCATGTCAAAATGTTTGAATGTTCTCATGAGGGCCGCTGCATTATACTGCGTTTGAGAATAAACAGGCAGGACAGACGCTCATCATTTATGGCTTTAATACAAGCGTCAGTGGCAGTATAAATGTGCTCTGAGCGATTCACAATCCCAGAATCCCCGACCTCAACCCCGGCGTGTCCCTGGCGTGCTTCTATTTTAGAAACGCTGCACTATTCTTCTGCTTTGCGCTTTTGCTGAAGCCCTTAAAGAGAAATCCCTGCTGTCAAATGTTATCTTTGAAGGCCCAGAGCTCAGTGCTGCTGGTAGGCTTTTGATTATTATTTTTATTTGCTCAGCAGAACAGAATATCATACGACAGATGTGAGGCAGATAAGACAGTTTACAACTAATATTTTATAAAGGCTTCATATCCCTCATGCAACATGATGAGATTCCATATTCAGCCTCTGAAGACTGACTGGCAAAACCTGCCTGTGGCAACATTTCTGCACCAAATAACGCTGCTTCTTGTACATTTCAAAGTGATTGGCACTAAAAGCGCTTTCAGGCTTAATGAAAGATTTGAATGTGAATCTGGCAACACTTTATTACGATTATTGTTGAATGAGCAACATCGCAGCAGTTCAGAAGTCATGAGTCATGTTTGACAGACTCGTACCTGAGCGCTTCACATCACAGAGCAATACATCACAAAAACAAACATGAATCATGTACTGTGATGAAAGTGTTTTGAGCTCATAACATAATATTGTGTAATGAGCCAACTTTATTAATCAAAAATCTGCCCTGTAATCATAATTTGTGTAAAAGGGAATAAAATTTTTACTGTGTTTTACTGTGACTAGTGTTCATTTCAGCTGAAAACTGCAGTGATTTGGTACAGGCACGTTTTTCCCTTGAGTCTGTTCTAGCCAATAACTGCTGGACTCCTCTTCCTGTACCAAACCGCTAGAGTGTCTTTGTTGACTAAACTCACCCTCGTCTTCATCATCTCGCTCATGACAGGTCACATTAGCAGATGTCATTGTTGCCAAGGAGACAGAATGATATCGCATCACTTCCTCCGACACGCTTTAATTATCACTTGAACTTCACTGAAGGAGGTGAAAGGTCACATCTCTGGATGTGATCTGAATCCACAAAACTCACCTGGAATCAGTACATTTAGGGATATATTTAGCCTTTGGTCAATTTATGATAAATAACATTATATTTTACATTTAAGTAATAATTTGAGATGAACCCCGCTGTGACCCCAAAAACAGCAGCAACACACCCTAATTAAACACAAACGAGGGAAACATTCGTCCCATCTTCACAAACCAGACACAGACTTTCATTTTCTTTAGTTTGTTACCTAAAACACTAAATTCAGCTGAGATCAAACATGAGTGTGAACAGCACCAGTAATATTATTCATAATATTAATATGAACACAGCACCAGATGAAAGACAGTGGCACTGTTGGAAATGCTGTCCTCTTTCCCGTGAGCTTCAGTGTTATCATCATATTTAAAAGCACTTTAACAAGCATCAGAGTGAAGCAGCAGATTTGTCAGTGTGATGCTCATATTTTCGATTTGCAGCAGATTCTGTGGCTAATAAACCTCCAGCACTTGAATATGACATTTGGACATGACAGATAAACACACATGTTGAGTTGGAGCGCATCCTCGGCGTTGACCTGCTGTCCTGTTATCAGAGTCCCCCAGCAACCATCTGTCTCAGAGCAGGACAAACTCAAGCGAGCGCTCAGATCTGCAGCACAATGCAGGACGAGCAGACGCTTCGCTCTGAACGCTTCACAGATGGACTGTAAGATTCCCTTCCCTGTGATGCCAGTCTTCATCAGCTCGCTTTGACTTTCTTGCTTTGTAATTCAAACATGCAAACCCACAAGAGCCTCTTCAGTTTACATATTTAATCACCCTAGTGTTTGATTACAACTAGTAATCACAAAAGCGTGTAAAAAAGCCTTAATAAACACTGCCATCATTTTTCAAAATCCAAATGTCTGACAGGAGCATTATTCCAGGTTTTCTTTGTTTTCATTTTCTGTGCCACAGCTATTTTTTTTTTTAAGAATTATATAAATGCAAGGAATAAAAGCAAACTGTACATTGCCATTGAAAACTTTGGGGTAAATGTGAGTTTTTCATTTTTTTGAAAGAAGTCTCTTCTGTTCATGCTACAGTATACAAATAAACTTGAACTGAATTCACCAGTGTCCAGTGTCTTCAGTGTCACATGATCTTCAGAAATCATTCTAATATGATGATCTGCTGATCAAGAAACATTTCTGATTATTATCAATGTTGAACACAGTTGTGCTGCACTGTTTTTTTGTGGAAACTGTGATACATTTTATTTTTCAGGATTCACAGATGAACAGAAAGTTCAGAAGAACAGCATTTATTTGAAATATAAATATTTACTATAACTTTTGATCAATTTAACATATTCTTGCTGAATAAAAGTATTAATTTATTTCAAAATAAAGAAAAAAGTCAGTTGCGAACGTTGCAAACATTAACATGTTAATGCATTGTTAAAAGGCTGTAATAAACAAAACATTTGGTCATATTGTATGTAAATTGTTTGTTATTTGACAAAATTATCATATTGAGTGCACATGAGTTTGCAGTCACTGAATATGTGCTAAAATGATTTTGATGGAATAAAGCTTCATACAGTGCCTTGTGAATGTATTCATACCCCTTCATGTTTTTCATGTTTTGTTTTGTTGCTTGCTTCCTATGTTAAACTGTTTGAAATTAGTTTTTTCCCCACAACAATCTACACTCCATACACCATTATTGTAAAGCAAACAAACAAACATAAACAAACAAACAAAAACCCACAAATTTTTAACATCTTCGCAAATTTATTAAAAATAAAAAACTAAAATGATTCTATTGCATAAGTATTCATACCCTAATCTGGGAAAGTTGAAATTTATCTCAGGAGCATTCATATTACTTGTAGATGTTACTAGACTTTGAGTGAAGTTAATCTGTGACAGATTCAGTTGAATGGTTATGATTTGGAAAGGCACACACGTTTTAATAAAAGGTCTAACAGCTGATATTGCATTTCAGAGCAAAAACCAAGCACCGAGGTCAAAAGAACTGCCTGTGGGGCTCAGAAACAGGTTTGTGTCAAGCCACACATCCCAACAGTACAGTGTGCTAGAGCCTCATGCTGTGGGGCTTCAGCGGCAGGGACTGAGGGACTCGTCAGAGTAGAAGAAACACTCAGTGCAGCAAAATATAGAGAGGGCCTTAATGAAACGCCAGACGGGCAGAAGGTTCACCTGTAGCTTATAGACAACTCTGTGAATGTCCCTGAGTGCCCCAGACACAGCCTGAGCTTAAACCCAGTCAAATATTTCTGGAGAAACCTGAAAATGTGCGTCTGCCCCCATCCAACCTGACAGAGCTTGAGAGGTGAAGAGATGAGGAGAAGAATGGCTGATAATTGGCAAATTCTGATGTGCAAAGCTCGTCGCATCAAACACAAAAGACTTGAGACTGTAAAGGTGCTTCAACTAAATATTTAGTTAAGGGTATGAATACTTATGCAATGTACTCATTTCAGTTTTTTATAGTTAATAAATTTACGAAGTTGTGACAATTCTGTTTTTGCTTTGTGAGTATGATGAATGGAGTGTAGATTGATGTGGAAAAAAAAGTATTTTAAAGAAGTATATCATAAGGCAGCAACATAAAATGTAAAACAAATGAAGGGGTATGAATACTATCGCAAGGCACTGTATGATTAAGGCTGGTCTGGATGGTCAGTGTTGGGTGTTGTGACACATTAATGAGCCGCTTGCCGCTCCGTCACGCAAACATTTAATACTGCAGGACCTTTAACTGATCCCATTAGCGGCTCACAGCGGCCCGCGGTCATGCAGCGCTCTCACACAGACCTGCCCTTGAGACTGACGTAATCACACCATCATGACGTCTGTGCTTTAATATCTGCTGCCATCATATCTGGGTGATAACGGGCCGGACGCTTTGAGTTTGGACACTTGATGTGTCTGAAAAACAGAGAGAGAACAGACTGAATGTTATTTCGACTGCTGTGTATGCACTTAAAGGAATAGTTCAGCAAAAAATTAAAATGTGCTCCCCCTCAGTTCATCTGAGATCAGGATGAGTTTGTTTCTTCATCAGGTTTGTAGAAATGTAGCACTGCATCAGTGTCTCATCAATGGATGCTCTGCAGTGAATGGGTGCCGTCAGAATGAGAGTCCAAACAGCTGATAAAAACATCACAATAATCCACAAGTAATCCACAGCACTCCAGTCCATCAGTGACCATCTGGAGAAGACACAAAAAGATGAAAACACATCCAGCATTAAGATGTTTTTAACTCAAATACATAGAGTCTATAATCCATAATAACACTTCCTCCAGTGAAAAAGTGTTCTGGTGTGAATCAGGAGAGAAATCTGCACAGATCAAAGCACAGTTTAAACAGCTCTGAACAAATATGTGTCTGGATTTTGATGTGAGAGACAACAGCAGATGCACTTTTTCACTGGAGGAAGGTACCTTAAATATTTGCAATACAACGTTTTTCAGGAAAACGTCTCACGCAAAGCTTCATGGTCTCTTTAAAATGCTCAAATATGTGCAAATATAGCAGATATGAATTCATAAACAGCACTGCTTTCATTGTCAGGCCATCATCTGAGGATAAACTCCTGGAGATGAAGTGTGGAGACGTTCTGAGCCCTGCGCTGTCAGTCTGTGTTCGGAGCTCAACGACGTTAAAGAGAGACATACTGTAGGACATCGAGACCTTCTCGTGAGTCAGTGGCGCTCCTCCAAAACCCATTAAAAAGATGAAGGCGTCTCCTGTGGATCTGAGCTCCTGAGCATGACGTGGGGTCAGAGTTAGAGATGAACATCTGCCCTCCGTCTGTCCTCATCAAACACTCGCTGACCTCCTTCAGTCTGCGCAGCTGCACTTCACTGATTCACATCCGGACCCTTCGTGAGCTTCCTGGAGCTTTACGCTTAGACATTAAATATGAATCTTCATTTCTTCATTCCGAACAGTTCCAAGACTTTTTCCATCACAGTAAATCATGTAGAAATGCTGAAGAGCTCTGGTGCACATATACTGCATTCATGTGAAATAAACCAGAAGCTGCTCAACCAAATGATAATCAGTCTTACTTTTGGAATAAAATTGGACTAGAGCAGACTTTTTATGTAATTGACTTTAAACAGTTATGACCAGTCTTGCAGAGTTTTTTTGTGCCTTGTTTAGACACTTAATTTTCAGTTATTGAAAGTTATTAACTTAGCAGATGCTTTTATCCAAAGAGACTTACAAATGAGCACAATAGAAGCAATCAGACCAACACAAGAGCAATGATGCCAGTGCTGTGACAGTCCCAGATAGTCTAACACAGTACACAGAGCAAGGGTTTTTTAAAAAAAATAAAAAAATTAATAAATAAAGAGAATGAAAAGTAGATAGAATAATAATAGAGGGTGCAAGTGTTAGAGGGTCAAGTGTAGATGGAAGAGATGTGTCTTTAGTTTCTTGAAGATCATTCCACCAGCAGCGAACAGTGAAGGTAAAAGTGATTTTGTGCAAAATGTAATCAAAATAATAAATGTGACTTGACTCTAAAGAAAAGTGTTTTATCGTCATCATCCACAATAATGAAGATTGGCCAGTCACTTCTGAATCTACCACCATATGATGAAAATGTGCTCATGTACTATTTAACCTTGTATCAGAAGTAGGTCTTTCAATATCATCAAACAAACACCGCTTGTAGTATTTGAGCTCTGTGTAAGTCACGACTTCAGACAGCGCTGGTTCTGTGATAATGCGTTCCTGCAGGGCTGGACACAAAATAACACGACATTCCCGAGTTTAAAACTAAAGGTTAATGCACATAATGAAGCCTGTAGGGCTAATCTGTGCCTTTTAAAAGCGTGTTCATGACATCTCCTGTCCAAACCCGCCGTTACGCAGCAGAGCCGCAGAAACCTCGCAGGCGATCGTGCAGGAGAATCTGGAGAATCTGTCTGGAGTAAAGTGCGGCACCAGGTTCATTTACGCAACGCTGCTTCACCGTAAATGTCAGGCCTGAGTGTGTGTGTGTGTGTGTGCTTCTAGACGTGAGACACATGACTGATTACTAGTGTCAGTGTCACACAGACTGACCACAATCTGATTGGTTACAAACCAGAGTCACACTTGATTTCCAGACTCCACAGTAATCATTCCACTAACTAGAAGCAGCTTTGCAGCTACATGCAAGCACCCAGCTAATTACAAAAGTTTCACAAACGTTTCTAAAAGTCATATAAATGTTAGGTTCTTTAATCAATGTGTATGGAACATTCTAATAATTTTATTAATGTTTTCATTACGTTGAGAGAAAATGTTCTCAGAACAACATTCTGGACATTTTAACAGTCATAGAATATTAAAAATAAACATAAAAAGTATAGTTTGGGCAAAAATAAAATTAGTAGAATGTTATAAAGAAACATTTTTGTAACCTTTAAATAAAGTTAGAATCACGACACAAAAACTAGACATTTGAAAGTTTTATAAACATTGTTCCCACAACATTTTTATTACCTAAATTTGTTACCCAGGTACATGTCAACTAACTCTCATTAGAGTTAGAATAAGAACAGGGTTAGAATAAGCTGACATATACTTATAAGCGAGTTGAATGTCCATCAAAATAAAGTGTGAGCAGATGTGAAGCAGACAGTCACTCATACTCTAATGACTGCTAGTTGGAGTTGCACAGTTATTTATAGTAGAATTATTATTATTATTATTATTATCATTATTACAACAGTTATTTATAGCAGAATGATTAATGTGGACTATAGAATAAAGGGTTAACCGGGTCTAATCTGAGTGTCTGGAACGATGCAACATCTAAGAGCTTCCAGACGGACAGAATGAGAGTTCAGAGAAAGAACTAGTCTCTGGTTATGACAATCTTACCAGGTTACTGTGTAAACGGCCATTTGCACCCAGAATAGCAAAATACAGAGGAGTTATGTATAGGGATTATTTACAAGTGTTTTAGCCATCTGTAACTTAATGGATAATAATGACCCCCCCCCCCCCCCCCCACACCCACACACACACACACACACACACACACACACACACGGTGGAAGAGTACTGGAGGTGGAAGAGAGCGCTGGTCATTCACACCCACCACTGTAGACCTTTGGGTTGCAAGTCTGACTCTCTAACCATTAGGCCACGACTGCTCCCTATTGGCACTAAACTCAGAGTTTTGTTTGAGACACTCGGACGTTAGTGAACTAGACACAGATTCAGATTTATTCCTGAAATAATCAGCACTTTTTCACTCACTTACTCTGTGTTTTCTGCTTGCAGATCCAAATTACTGCTCCAAAACAAAACAAAGTGATGGTCAGTCAGAGCATCTACAGGTAGAAGATGAGCTACAAACCAGACCTGCTCATTTCAGTGTCTCATAAATAATACTGCATTTGTTCATAACATGACTGTGATGTTCATAGACGCTTCTCTGGATGTGGAGCATCACTAGCTGTCCGGAGCTCGTGCCGGTCAGTAACTAGTTCCTCTGTCCGTAGGTGACGTCTTTAATGAACTCTGGGAGTCTCGGAGCAGACGAGCCTCGTTAGAGCAGAACTTGAGCATGCCTGGTTTCTGGAGGCGTTGCCGTGGCAACAGCGTGACGGCCCCCTGCAGATGCCCGTCCATATGCCATGCTGGATTCACCCAGGAAAACTATTCTGGACGTGAACTTTCACAGTCAGCCCTCCACTCGCTGAATCACGCAGAGAAACCACGTCAATCATCGGAGTGTGATGCAAACACATCTGCCTCTGCCTCGCAGCTCACAGGACACAAGCAGCTCATCTCTCGGCCAAGTTATTCACAAAAGTCTGTTCTTTTTTGTTCACTTCTTTCTTTATGATAAATGACTCTTGATTTGATTAACAAACAAACACAGAAATAAATTCAGACAAAAAACTTGACTAAAGACTTGAGCAGGACGGGAATCTCTCCTGGATGATTTTCACCTTCAGTCTCGCGTCAGGTTCATGTTTGCTGAACTTTTCCAGATGAATCCACATCAATCACCAGCAAAAACCAGCACAAATCTACCCCTTTTTAACACCCTCTCAAACCCCCTTCAACCTCCTTCACCTTAAACACCCTCTGCATTTCACAGTTTAACACACCTGGAAACGCTCTGGAAACACTGTTCACTCAAGCAGCTCCAGTCAGTAAAATTAGTCTCTGTCCAGCTGCAGTCGGCCTGCTGAGGACAATTAACTACTGATCGTACAAATAAAACTCGTCTCGTCTCAAAACTGAAACACATATGAATGCCATTGGCTTGTTTATGATAAATAGGGTGTTTTTTGTCATTCTGATCATTGTCTGATTTCACTGTATGGAAAAGAGCAGCATGAACGTTCTGCTAAACTTCTGATTTTGTGCTTCACTGAGGAAAGAGTCATATGTTGACAGAACACACTTTCAGCTGAAGACACACACACTGATCTCGTATTTCAGTCATATAAAGGCAGCAGGTTTTTCCGTATGCATCAGTGTTTGTCCACATCCTCGCTGTATTTTAGGAGAGGAGGATCTAAATGTCAGATAAAGGAGCTGGAGCTACTGCGAATGTGACTCTCTCTCTCTCTCTCTCTCTCTCTCTCTCTCTCTCGCTCTCTCTCTGCGTCAGCGTTTGCTAAGCCCACCTGTGATGAGTCAGTCTCCCACTCGCTGAACACAATCAGCCAATCAGAGAGCTCACTGCTGCCGTCAGAGCCC
>NC_056576.1:2050000-2062500 GCF_018340385.1 Cyprinus carpio | reverse complement strand
CACCGCACGACACACACACACACAAACACACACATACACACACACACACACAAACACGCACGCACGCACACCTAGATGTGCTCTGTTTGACAGAAACCTGGCTAAAACCTGATGATTACATTATTTTAAATGAGTCTACACCCCAAGATTACTGTTATAAACATGAGCCAACGTCCAAAAGGTAAAGGGGGAGGTGTTCGCTTCAATTTATAACAATGTTTTCAGGATTTCTCAGAGGGCAGGCTTCAAGTATAACTCGTTTTGAAGAAATGGTGCTTCATATAACATTATCCAGAGAAACTGGTGTTAATGATAAATCCCCTGTGATGTTTGTACTGGCTACTGTATACAGGCCACCAGGGCCACCATACAGACTTTATTAAAGAGTGTTGCTGATTTTACATCCGAGTTAGTGCTGGCTGCAGATAAAGTTTTAAAGTTGTTGGTTATTTTAAATATCCATGTTGATAATGAAAAAGATGCATTGGTATCAGCATTTATAGACATTCTGAACTCTATTGGGGTTAGACAACATGTCTCAGGACCTACTCATTGTCGAAATCATACTCTAGATTTTATTCTGTCACATGGAATTGATGTTGATGGTGTTGAAATTATGCAGCCAAGCGATGATATCTCAAATTATTATTTAGTTTGTTTGCAAACTACATATAGCTAAAACTGTAAATTCTACTTCTTGTTACAAGTATGGTAGACCCATCACTTCTACCACAAAAGACTGCTTGGTAAGTAATCTTCCTGATGTATCCCAATTCCTTAGCATATCCAAAACCTCAGAACAACTTGATGATGTAACAGAAACCTATGGACTCTCTCTTTTCTAGCATTTTAAATACAGTTGCTCCTTCTACGCTTAAGGAAGGTTAAGGAAAACAGTTCTGACACCATGGTATATATGAGCACACTCGCACCCTAAAGAGAGCAGCCCGGAAAATGGAGCCGCAGCTGGAGGAAAAAACAAAACTAGAGGTATTACGTATTGCTTGGAGGGAAAGTAACCTATCTTACAGAAAAGCATTAAAAACTGTTAGAAAAACTTTTAGAAGAAAACAAACATAACCCCAGGTATTTATTCAATACAGTGACTAAATTAACGAAAAATAAAGCATCAACAAGTGTTGACATTTCCCAACAGCACAACAGTAATGACTTTATGAACTACTTTACTTCTAAGATCGATACTATTAGAGATAAAATTGTAACCATGCAGCCATCAGCTACAGTATCACATCAGACAGTGCACTATAGATCCCACTGAGGAACAGTGTTCCACTCATTCTCTACTATAGGAGAGGAAGAATTGTAATTAACTTGTTAAATCATCTAAACCAACAACATGTATGTTAAACCCTATTCCATCTAAGCTCCTAAAAGAGGTGCTTCCCAGAAGTCATAGATCCACTTCTGACTATTATTAATTCCTCATTGTTATTAGGGTATGTACCCAAAACCTTCAAAACTGGCTGTTATTAAGCCTCTCATCAAAAAAACACAACTTGCCCCAAAGAACTAGTTAATTACAGACCGATCCTGAATCTCCCTTTTCTTTCCAAGATACTAGAAAAGTTAGTATCCTCACAATTATATTCCTTCTTAGAGAAAAAATGGTATCTGTGAGGATTTCCAGTCAGGATTTAGATAATATCATATTACATTTACATTTACATTTAATCATTTAGCAGACGCTTTTATCCAAAGCGACTTACAAATGAGAACAATAGAAGCAATCAGACCAACGAGTGAGAACAACAACAGTATACAAGTTCCATGACAAGTGTCAGTTAGTCTAGCACAGAACCCGTAGCAAGGTTTTTTTTGTTGTTGTTTTTTTTTCGTTGTTTTTTTTTTTTTTTTCAAGAATAGGATAGACAAGAAAAGGTAAGTGCTAGTATTAGTTGGTCAAGTGCTGAAGAAAAAGATGAGTCTTTAGATGTTATTTTGAAAATGAGTTAAAGACTCGGCTGTTCAATTGAGATCAGGAGTTCATTCCACCAGCTGGGCACAGTCCAGGAAAAGGTCTGAAACAGAGAGTTGGTTGAACACAACTTGCTCAAGTGTCTTTGCAATGAATGAAAGAAGGGATACCGGTCTGTAGTTTTCTAGAAGTGCTGGATTTAGAGATGGTTTCTTAAGCAGTGGGCTTACCCGAGCCTCCTTAAATGCTGTGGGAACTGTACCAGAGTGAAGAGAGGTTGTTGATAGTGTGAGTAAGTGAAGGGTATTACTGAAGAAGAAATCGCTTGAAGGAGGTGAGTGGGGATAGGAACAAGTGGACAAGTAGTAGGAATGACTGGACAGGATAAGTTTGGAAACGTCCGTCTATGAGAGTGGAGATAAGGAAGAGAGATATGTGTATTAGTCGTTATGAAGTTATCATCAGTCTACGGTGTGGAGAATTGGTCACTGATGGTTCTTGTCTTAGTTGTGAAGAAGGATGACAGTGGGCAAAAGTTGTCCAAGCAAGAGGTCAGAGTGGAGCAAAGAGTGTCAGTAGCACTGTTCGTGTCCAGAGCTTAAAACTGAGCAAGTGAAGCAAGTGAGGATGAAACCACAGAGGATAGGCGAGATGGAGAGTGTGAGCGAAGGTTCTATTGAAAAGTGACCTGCGGTGGAGCGTATGCCGCTTCAGGAGTAAGTGAGAGGTTAGCAGTTATGAGGAAGTGGTCTGATCGGGTGTGCATTGGAGCAACTAAAGTGTTGTCCATGAACTAACGGAACATGTAGATGAGGTCCAGTTGGTTGCCTGATTTGTGAGTCGCTGTAGTAAGAGAGACTCGCTTGAGATCAAATGAGGCGAGCAGAGTGTTGAAGTCCGCAGCGTGGGGTTTATCTAGGTGGATGTTGAAGTCACCAAGCAGTACCAGAGGAGTACCATCCTCAGGAAAATTTGATAGTAACACATCCAACTCCTCCAAGAAGTTTCCCAGTTGACCTGGGGGACGATAAACAACCACAAGTGGATTTTAAACAGGGTGGGTTATAGTAATTGCATGTGATTCAAATGAACTGTTACCTGTACGAGATGGTTGAAGATCAAATTTCCATTCTTTTGAGATAAGGAGACCAGTACCTCCACCCCTCCCGGTCATACGAGGGGTGGAGGTACTGAGACTGCTCTCCTTAGAGTTACAATTGACCTGCTCTTATCATCTGATCGTGGTTGTATCTCTCTATTAGTGCTATTGGATCTTAGCGCTGCGTTCAACACTATTGACCGCAACATTCTTTTGCATAGACTAGAAAACTTGGTTGGCATTAAAGGAATTGCATTGTTATGGTTCAACTCTTACTTACATGACCACCATCAATTCGTAGCAGTGAATGAAGAGGTATCATATGGATCACAAGTGCAGTATGGAGTACCTCAAGGCTCAGTACTAGGGCAGTTACTCTTCACACTTTACATGTTACCCTTGGGAGATATCATCAGGAAACACGGTGTTAGCTTTCAGGGTTATGCTGATGATACACAGCTCTATATTTTCTTCATGGCCCGGCGAAACATACCAATTTGAAAAACTAACGGAATGCATAGTCGATATTATTTTTTTTTAAAAAACTGGATGATGAGTAATTTCTTACTGCTAAATTCTAAAAAAAACAGAGGTGTTAATTATAGGACCTATAAACTCTGCATGTAATAACCTAGAACGCTGTCTAAGATTCGATTGCTGTTCTGTCAATTCTTCATCATCAGTTAGGAACCTAGGTGTGCTATTTGATAGCAATCTTTCCTTAGAAAAGCCACATTTCTAGCATTTGTAAAACTGCATTTTTCCATCTCAAAAATATATCTAAATAACGACCTATGCTCTCAATATCAAATGCAGAATATGTTTAGAACCAGGATTATGGCCTCAAGGTTAGATTATTGTAATGCTTTATTTAACCATACATCCTCAATAAACAAAAACCAATCTCCAACTAGTCCAAAATGCAGCAACTAGAGTTCTTAATAGAACCAGGAACAAATAACACATAACACAGGCTCTGTCAACACTGCACTGGCTCCCTATTAAACATCGTATAGATTTTAAAATCTTGCTTATTACTTTTATAGCCCTGAATGGTTTAGCACCTCAGTATTTGAATGAGCTCTTGTTACATTATAGTCCTCCATGTCTTCTGCATTCTCAAAACTCTGGCAATTTGATAATACCTAGAATATCAAAATCAACTGCAGGCGGCAGATCCTTTTCCTATTTAGCGCCTAAACTCTGAAATAACCTACCTAACATTGTTCAGGAGGCAGACACACTCTTGCAGTTTAAATCTAGAGTAAAGACACATCTCTTTAACCTGGCTTACACATAACACACTAAGACTTTTCTAATGTTCAACTCAGTTAAAGGATTTTTAGGCTGCATTACTAATAATTTACAGTGGCACTGTTTTTGTCATTCTTCTTTTATAAGTTTCAACAATTTTTCTGTGGTTTTTGTTTGTTTGTTCTGTTTTTGTCATTCTTCTTTTATAAGTTTCACCAGAGACGAACTCCTTAACATTAGGCAACACAAAATATTTTTCCAGTTTTTGATTATTCGGACGTTTTGTTGGACATTCTAGTCGGAGGTACAGCTGTGTTGCACGTACAGATGCAGAAGAGGGAAATGCGCCGGCGCCCTGGTGAAGCTCCGAGCGTGCAGCTTTTGGACTGCGCTTCCAAGCATTCATCTCGCAAATGTCTGTTCCCTTCCTAACAAAACATATTAACTTCTTCTCCTCACCTGTACCAATAAGGACTTTTCAAACTCTGCTGCACTGTGCTTCACTGAAACCTGGCTGAGTGAAGCCATTCCTGACAACGCGCTTCATCTGCCGGGCTACCAGCTGTTCAGAGCGGATCGCATCGCGGAGTTAACAGAGAAAACGAGAGGTGGTGGATTGTGTTTCTACATCAACGAAAGTTGGTGTTCAGACGTAACAACGCTGAAAAAGGTATGCTGTCCTAACTTAGAGGCACTCATCATAAACTGCAAACCTTTCTACTCACCGTGGGAGGTTTCCTCTTTCATTCTCGTGAATGTGTACGTGCCTCCGGATGCGTGCATGAGCACGGCGATGAAACAGCTGGCCGAACAAATAACTAAAATGAAGCAAAGGTACCCAGACTCTAACAAATCAAATCTCTCCCGTTAACTGCCAAAATACAAGCAGCACATTACTTGTCCCATCAGAGACAGTAATATATTGGATTACTGTTGCACAGCAATAAAGGATGCATATCACTCTGTCCCATTTTGGGGCACCCCTGCAACCCCCCCTCCTTCCCCCACCATTCAACCTGTGCTTAAGGTCTGTGTAGAGGACGTGAGCCGGGTCTTCAGGAAGCAGAAAGCTAGAAAAGCTTCAGGCCCAGATGGTGTTTCACCTACCTGTTTAAAAGTCTGTGCTGACCAACTGGTCCCCATTCACACAGATCTCACAACAGATCATTGGGAGCTGTGTGAAGTTCCCTGCTGCTTCAAACACTCCACCATCATTCCGGTTCCCAAAAATACCAAAATCACTGGACTTAACAAATACAGACCTGTCGCTCTCACGTCTGTGGTCATGAGGTCACTTGAGAGACTGGTCCTGGCCTACCTGAAGGACATCACTGGACCCTTGCTGGATCCTCTTCAGTTTGTCTACAGAGCAAACAGGTCTGTGGATGATGCAGTCAACATGGGATTGCATTACATCCTGCAACATCTAAACAGACCTGGGAATTACGCAAGGATCCTATTTGTGGACTTCAGTTCAGCCTTTAAGACCATCATGCCTGACCTTCTCTCAGACAAACTCACACAGCTCTCCGTGCCCACCTCCATCTTTCAGTGGATCAACAGCTTCCTGAGAGACAGGCAGCAGCTAGTGAGAATGGGCATACTCACATCCAGGACTATCACCATTACCACTGTCGCCCCCCAGGGATGTGTTCTCTCCCCACTGCTCTTCTCTCTCTACACGAATGACTATACTTCAAAGGACCCCTCTGTCAAGCTCATGAAGTTTGCACGACGACACTACAGTCACTGGCCTCTCATTAAAGACAGAAACAAGT
Organism: Cyprinus carpio; assembly: GCF_018340385.1. NCBI lineage: Eukaryota > Metazoa > Chordata > Actinopteri > Cypriniformes > Cyprinidae > Cyprinus > Cyprinus carpio. The sequence continues at coordinate 2,056,433 of NC_056576.1, read as the reverse complement.
CTGCTTACAGACAGGAGGTTGAGCAGCTGGCTGTCTGGTGCAGTCTTAACAACCTGGAGCTCAACACTCTCAAAACTGTGGAGATGATCGTGGACTTCAGGAGAAACCCCCTGCTCTCCCCCCACTCATCCTAATGAACAGCACTGTGGCTGCAGTGGAGTCATTTAGATTCCTGGGAACCACCATCTCTAAGGACCTGAAGTGGGACACTCACATAGACTCCACTGCAAAAAAGGTCCAGCAGAGGTTGTACTTCCTTCATCAGCTGAGGAAATTCAACCATCGAGTCTGTCCTGTGCTCATCCATAACTGTCTGGTTTGGTTCAGCTACCAAATCAGACATCAAGAGACTACAACAGACAGTCAGGACTGCTGAATTACTGGAGCCCCTCTGCCCAGCCTCCAAGATCTTTACATCTCCAGAGTGAGGAAAAGGGCTAAAAATATCACCTTGGACCCCTCACACCCAGCCCACTCTCTCGTCCAACTGTTGCCTTCTGGTCGGCACTACAGAGCGCTGACCACCAGAACAGCCAGACCCAAGAACAGTTTTTTCCCGCAGGCTTTATTCAACCTAAACTATTAATCTTACAATGTCTATCCCAACTAACATAGTTATCTGACATATTTATAAACTGCACACTATGTAAATAACATATCTGTACATTTATCTAAACAATTGTCTTTTTTCAGTACTTCTGTACATATAGTGCATTATTTAATTTTTTGATTCCTTTTTTTTTATATATATGTTAGTGTTACAGTATATTACATCACTACTGTGTTATTCCTATGTATGTCTGCACTATGTTGTACTTTCTTCTACACTGGAAGCTCCTGTTGTCAAGTCAAATTCCTTGTGTGTGTAAACATACTTGGTAAGAAAGCTCTTCTGGTTCTGATTCTGATTAATTAGGTAAATTTGTCAAAGGATTTTTAGGCTGCATTAATTAGGTAAACCGGAACTGGGAACACTTCCCATAACACCCGATGTACTTGCTACATCATTAGAAGAATGGCATCTACGCTAATATTAGTCTGTTTCTCTCTTATTCTAAGGTCACTGTAGCCACCAGATCCAGTACGTATCCAGCCCAGATGGTGGATCAGCACCTAGAGAGGACCTCTACAGCCCTGAAAGACAGCGGAGACCAGGACTAGAGCCCCAGAGACAGATCCCCTGTAAAGACCTTGTCTCAGACGACCACCGGGACAAGACCACAGGAAACAGATGATTCTTCTGCACAATCTGACTTTGCAGCAGCCTGGAACTGAACTGCTGGTTTCATTTGGTCAGATGAGAACTGCCCCCCCGACTGAGCCTGGTTTCTCCCAAGGTTTTTTTCTCCCATTCTGTCATAGATGTAGTTTTGGTTCCTCTGGCTTGCTTAGTTGGGAACACTTAATATCCAGTGATATTGTTGACTTGATTGCACAGATACTATTTAAACTGAAATGAGCTGCATGATGACATCACTGAATTGAATGATGAACTGCCTTTAACTGGAAAATGAGTGTTTACTATTGTTCTTTTGCATTATTGACACACTATTTTCTTAATGCTGTACAGTTGCTTCGACACAATCTGTATTGTTAAAAGCATTGTATAAATAAAAGTGACTTGACTTGTTGTCTTCTGTTTGTATTTCCACAGTGTGAAGGTATACACATTTATGAATAAACCGCTTGTTTTAAAATCTTCCCGGTCTTCTGACATTTATTGTGACATCAGCTTTCAAGTTATGACTTTAAGTTATGACCAGTCTTGAAGAAAAAAACACTTAGATGACTAACTTTTTTATTTCAAACCAAGTAGAATAAAACAGGTGGCAGACAGGAACTAGAACTGAAATTCAAACCAAGTAGAAATAAAACATTGATATGTTATTAGCAACATTAATAAGTGATTTTTTTCAGTAAAAAGAAGCATGTCAAAATGATAGTCTTGTTTGAACATTTAACAAAAGTTTGTGGTCCTTTCTTGGCCTTACAGACAGAGCGGTTTATATTGACATGCTGATGAACACTTCATTTCCCAGAATGCCACGAGCTGCTGGATTTCTCAGAAGTTCAGTTAAAGTTAACGTCTGAGGAACTGTATGGCTCTGAATGGGGAAATCACAAAATCTCAAGAACTCTGACTCACATTTCAGTAAGCCAGCAATAAAATACAAGAACAGTGTTTTTTCATTCAGCTGGATCCAGCCAATGCAGGATAATTTATACATGTAATTATTTAATAATTCTCTTTAATCATTTCAGCCGAAGTGTAAACAAAGCAGCTGCAGCTCTTCTTCATGAGACACAGATGAGGGAAGATGATGATGAGTGAAGAGGAGACATCTTACACGTGCAGCTCTCTTCTGAGGCTCTGAATGACTCTCAGCGCTTCAGGAACTGATCAAGACGAGCTCAAACAGACTGAAGCCTCACTAGAGAGAAAAGAAAAGACTTCAAAGACCAGAAACACAGTGGAAATGAAGCTAAAGGTTTTACTAAGTTCTGCTTCAGATTTGGGGATGTTTCTCCCAAAATGCACTCTGCTTGTTTTGCTGTGATGATTATTTACTCCGCTGAAATCCTTGAGTGTGTGCTGCAGCCGATGCCCTCACAGCAGTCTGACGAGCGTCTGCTGCCACCTGCTGCTCACAGATTACTTCTACAAGAAAATAAGAATAAAATCAAGTGCTAGAGCTGTGACAGCATCACAGCTGATTATATGATTATACTGTCATAAGAGGATTGTTGGGGGTGTGATTACACACACACACACGTGCCCTTGACACGCAGCATTCTCACTGTTCCTCCCTTCATGAACAGACTGATCATTATTAGTTGAGATGTGAGAGACTGCAATGTGTTTTCTTTCAATAAATCTCAGACTCATCACTGAACACACATTACAGCTGTAGTTTCTGTGATGAATCTCACAATTCCTGTCCAATAAAGGCAGAAAATATCAACAAGAGGAGGATAAATGAAGGCACAGGGCTCTTCTTCTGCTTCAGGAACAGATTCAGAGAACCTCAAACAGACTGAAAAGTGATTTGTGACTTTTCATAATTGAACTTTAAGAGGGGAAACTTTAATAGCTTACTTTAATAGCTTCACTGAAAATCATCACGTTAATGTTTGTGTCATAGTCACACAAACACAGAGGACTACAGACTCAGAAACCTGCTCGGACTGAAGCTGCTCTCTGACCACACACACCTGCTCCTGACTCTCCGGGTGGATCCTCTGCTGCTCATTCCTCACACCACACCAGAGTGCACTGTGTGTTAGTATGTGTTGATGGAGTGTGGGGTCAGGGGTCAGGGGTCAGGGTGGGGTCTCACCTTCAGGACGGGGTCACTCACTCCTCCAGAAAGGTGCCGCTGAGCACAAGCAGGACCGCTGCTCATGTCCTCCACACACACACACACACACACACACACACACACACACGCACGCACGCACGCACACACACACTCACACACGCACACACACACACACACACACCACACAACACACAAACACACACCACACACACACACACACACACACACACACACACACACATGAAATCAGTGACTTACATGAGATAAACAGCAGAGTTTCAGACCTCAAATACACTTTCGCAAAGATAAATGTTTGTGTGTTTGCTCTGTGTACTCAGCTCCTCCTCCTCCTTCTTCTTCTTCTTCTTCTTCTTCTTCTTCTTCTTCTTCGGCAGTGAAGATGCTGATTACTGGCTCGTTATACCGCCACCACAGACGCCTCACTGTCCGCTTTGAGCCGTTGCTGCGATACGTCACGCGTCCGCCATGTTTGTGAGGGCAAGACTGCCTTAAAATAAATGGAAGTATTCTGGATAAAAACACGATGACGTTCACATTTATCAACCGATTTCAGAGTTTTGTGATCTATATGCAGCTAAAAATAACTTTGCCTCCAGTTATTTAGTTAGGTTTGGAAAATTATTAATTTTCGTAAGAAATTGTGAAAGCTTGTTGATTTCGATGATTTTTTCGGTTTACAATTCTAATGCTAATGAAGTATGACTGTGACATATACATGTAATGTAAGTTGAATGTACATTAAATGAAATAAGTTGTTTCATTGCTTTCTCTGTGTTCAACCCCAACATTTGAGCTTTTCTTCTGCTTCAGGTCAGAACCTGTTTTTATACAGTCTGTGGTCAGAACACAGCTCATGCCCTTTCAAATACTGGAAAAATATCAAAATAATACATCTTTAAACACTAATAATTTACTATAACTGAGAAAAACTGAATACAACCAACAAACACAAATCAAAAGGTGACACACTGGTAGTCTGTTTTTTTATTCTGATAGCACTCTATACAGATAAACTCACCACAAACACTAACACATGTAACTGACGAGCCTTTATGGATCCAGCTTACAGTTACAGTGGTCAAATATTATTCACTGATACAGCGCACAGTAAACATATTGTAATATATATAAAGTATATTACATATAGTAAAAGTGATATGTAATATTAAAAAGTACATGTAGTACAACTTGTAGTAAAGTGAATAATATAAAAAGTGAGTACAATAGCATAAATGATATAGATTTATAATAGCACAAATTATATAATACCATAATAAATAAATGAATAACAATAGATGAAGAATAGCAAGAAGAATATGTAATATCAATGGTGGAATAATACAGAATACACAATAACGAAGAATAAATTAATAGTAAATTATAAAGTTAAAATAAATAATCAGGAAATGTACAGTTTTATAATAGTATTTGTGTTTTAATTATTAAACAAATTAAGACACAACTAATGACACGATAAAAAATTGTGGACATGAATTCCAAATTGTGTTTAATTAATGAGCTCCTTAAGTATAATATTTACATAAAAAACCTCTGAATGAATCTCAGCTCAAGATACAGATTTGATCTAAGTCATCAGCTCCACATCAATATAAATATAAAATAATAAAAAACCTCTGAATGAATCTCAGCTCAAGATACAGATTTGAGTTCAGTTTTCAGTTCTATATTATAACAAAAATTATGACTTTCGACGTCAGCGGCATCACTGCAGTGCTGTGAACGTGCTCACAAACAGACCCGGAAGAGAAGAAAATGATGAATAAAGTTGTAATTTTTTTTATTTTTGGAGCAAAATGTATATTCGATGCTTCAAAAAATTCTAACGGACCCTCTGATGTCACATGGACTACTTTGAAGATGTTTTTATTACCTTTCTGGACGTGGACAGTATACCGTACATACATTCTCAATGGAGGGACAGAAAGCTCTCGGACTAAATCTAAAATATCTTAAACTGTGTTCCGAAGATGAACGGAGGTCTCACGGGTTTGGAACGACATGAGGGTGAGTCATTAATGACATAATTTTGATTTTTCGGTGAACTAACCCTTTAAATATTTAACATAAATGACAGAAACATTTAATAAGGTAATTATATTGCTATTGGCTAAAAAGGAAAAATATATATAATCAGTTCACAGTTTTATGATAAGCTATGAAATCCTTATAATCAAGTGATGATAAACTTAATCTTTGTAAATAAGTACAGTTAGTGAAATTAAAGAGAGATGCTTTAGCTCCATCCCTAACCCCTAGAGCTCACTGTACATACTGTACATAACACAATTTAGTTTATGATATAAACTACAATATAAGTTAAAACTTAACAAGAATTCATTTAAACTTTGATTTCTTATAAAGTCTCAGCTTTCACAGCTAACTAGCTATTAATAGTCTGACACTGGTGGCTAACTGAGCCGTCAACATAATGTTAAAGGATTAAAAACAACACCTGTGAAAGATAATACCCCGAGGTCTGTTTTTATTATTGTGTGAGGGTCTGTAGATGCCCGAGCTGCAGATGAGTCAGGTGTGTTTTCTTCTGTCCTGATGTGAGTTATGGAGAGTTGCCCGATCCAATATGGCGGCGACGCTGACGTGCGGTCGAGCGGCCAATGAGGCGTCTAGCTATTTATGACCGCCACCTTCTTCTTCTTCTTCTTCTTCTTCTTCTTCTTCTTCGTCGTCTTCTTCTTCTTCCAGGTGTAATGGCGGTTGGTAATTCATCTCAAACGTGCATCACCTCCACCTACTAGACTGGAGTGTGGGTATTAAAGGAGAGGTGCAGAGAGAAAAAAATCTGTTAAATTCTTTCACTCAACCCAGTGTTTTTCACAAATAAAATTAATAAATTGTGTATTCTCCCAGATGCTTTCTCTAATAAATGCTCAAGTGTCATGCTTTGTTCATCCATTTGCGCCTTTAATATAGTTTTAAATATACAATAAGCAACAACAGAGTAGTAGTAGTGGTACTGCAGTACATTATAAAACATTATGCAATAATATAGTGAGTTTAAATTATCATACTTAAATATTATTAAATGAATGCCACTTTATACCACTAACCCC
>NC_056576.1:2015000-2045000 GCF_018340385.1 Cyprinus carpio | reverse complement strand
CGCATATAAAGGATAAGATTATCATGAAGCGCCACGTGAGTGTAGAAGCGGTTTATCATGAGATGTTACTGTGATCTGTATGTGATTAATAATGAGACAGACATCATGAACATGATGAGCAGCTGGATGATGTGTGACTCTCTCTCTCTCTCTCTCTGTCTCTCTCTCTCTCTCTCTCTCTGTGTCTCTCTCTATCTCACTCTCTGTCTCTCTCTCTCTCTCTCTCTCTGTGTCTCTCTCTATCTCACTCTCTCTCTCTCTCTCTCTCTCTCTCTCTGTCTCTCTCTCTCTCAGAGATGGCATGTATTTCACTGACGCTTGGATCAGTCGTATCAAACCTGATGTTGGAGACAACTGGAGGTTAAAGGTGTTTATCTGCTCGCAGTCACTCTTGTGTTAGGTTCACTCATCTTACAGGGTCTTTTATTTTTCATGTTTGTTTTTGTTATTTTTTCAGATCAGCAATTTAAAGAAGATATTGAAAGGTATTCTGGATTACAACCATGAGGTGAGACGCATCTGTCTGTGTGATACTGACATGTGTCCCGTTCATGTTTGTGTATGTAATAGTCAGATGATTCTTTCTCTTGATTTGACCCCTGACCTCTCTGTCCGCTGGTGCTACAGGTGTTGGGGCAGCAGATCAATGACTTCACTCTTCCAGACGTCTGTCTCATCGCAGAGCATTCAGATTCAGCTGAACTGGGCCGAATGTTGCAGCTCATCCTGGGCTGCGCTATTAACTGTGAACAGAAGCAGGGTGAGAGTGAGTGAGAGTGAGTGAGTGAGTGTGTGTGTGTGTGTGTGTGTGTGTGTGTGAGTGAGCATGAGTGTGCGTGAGTGAGTGTGAGAGAGTGAGCAAGAGTGAGTGTGCGAGCGTGAGTGTGTGTGTGAGTGAGCATGAGTGTGCGTGAGAGAGTGCGAGTGTGTGAGTGAGCATGAGTGTGCATGAGAGAGTGAGCGTGAGTGAGCATGAGTGTGCGTGAGAGAGTGTGCATGTGTGAGTGTGCGTGAGTGAGTGTGAGAGTGTGTGTGAGCGTGATTGTGAGTGTGTGTGAGTGTGCGTGAGCATGAGTGTGCGTGAGAGAGTGTGCGTGAGAGAGTGTGCGTGAGAGAGTGTGAGAGAGTGTGAGTGAGAGAGTGTGCGTGAGTGTGCGTGAGCATGAGTGTGAGTGAGATAGTGTGAGAGTGTGTGTGTGAGCGTGATTGTGCGTGAGAGAGTGTGCGTGAGTGAGCATGAATGTGCGTGAGAGAGTGTGCGTGAGTGAGTGTGCGTCATAAATAGAGAGAGTGAGTGAGAGAGCACGAGAGTGAGAGCGTGCTTGAGAGCATGAGTGTGAGTGAGATAGTGTGAGAGTGTGTGAGAGTGTGTGTGTGTGAGCGTGATTGTGAGTGTGTGAGCGAGCGTGAGTGAGCATGTGTGAGTGTGTGAGTGAGTGTGCGTGAGTGAGTGTGAGAGTGTGTGGGTGTGAGTGTGCATAAGTGTGCGTGTGTGTGAGTGAGCATGAGTGTGCGTGAGAGAGTGTGTGTGCGTGAGTGTGTGCACGTAAGAGTGTGTGTGAGTGAGCATGAGTGCGTAAGCGTGAGTGAGTGTGAGAGTGTGTGTGAGTGAGCATAATAGTGCTAGTGAGTGTGAGAGTGTGAGAGTGTGTGGGTGTGAGTGTGCATGAGTGTGCGTGCGTGTGAGTGAGCATGAGTGTGAGTGAGATAGTGTGAGAGTGTGTGAGAGTGTGTGTGTGAGCGTGATTGTGAGTGTGTGAGTGAGCGTGAGTGTGTGTGTGAGTGTGCGTGTGAGAGTGTGTGGGTGTGAGTGTGCGTGCGTGTGAGTGAGCATGAGTGTGAGTGAGATAGTGTGAGATTAGTGAGCATGAGTCAAATTTTCATAAAACATTATGAGAGTGAGTGTGCGTGAGCATGAGTGTGCGTGAGAGAGTGTGCGTGAGAGTGAGTGTGTGCACGTAAGAGTGTGTGTGAGTGTGAGCATGAGTGCGTAAGCGTGAGTGAGTGTGAGAGTGTGTGTGAGTGAGCATGAGTGTGCGTGTGAGAGTGTGTGTGTGAGAGTGAGTGAGCTTGAGTGTGAGCATGAGAGAGTGAGTGTGAGTGAGCGAGGATGAGAGAGTGTGAGTGAGCATAAGTGTGCGTGAGAGAGTGTGAGTGAGTGTGAGAGTGTGTGTGAGAGAGCGTGAGTGAGCTTGAGTGTGTGTGTGTGTGTGTGAGTGAGCAAGAGTGTGAGTGAGCAAGAGTGTGAGTGAGCATGAGAGTGTGAGTGTATGAGAGTGTGCGTGTGTGAGTGAGCATGAGTGAGTATGAGTGTGCGTGAGTGAGAGTGTGCGTGAGAGAGTGTGGTGAGTGAGCATGAGTCATGAGTGAGTGAGCATGAGTAAGCATGAGTTTGAGTGAGCATGAGAGTGTGCGTGAGAGAGTGTGAGTGAGCATGTGTGCGTGAGTGATCGTGAGTGAGTGTGAGTGTGCGTGAGTGAGTGTGAGTGAGTGTGAGTGATCATGAGTGAGTGTGCGTGAGTGAGTGTGAGTGAGCATGATAGTGTGAGTGAGAGTGAGTGAGCATGAGTGTGTGAGTGAGTGAGCGTGAATGTGAGTGAGTGTGAGTGAACGTGAGCGTGAGTGAGCATGAGTGAGTTTGAGTGAGCATGAGTGTGCGTGAGAGAGTGTGAGTAAGCATGAGAGTGTGAGTGAGAGTGAGTGAGCGTGAATGTGAGTGAGTGTGAGTGAACGTGAGCGTGAGTGAGCATGAGTGAGTTTTGAGTGAGCATGAGTGTGCGTGAGAGAGTGTGAGTGAGCATGAGTGCGCATGATAGTGTGAGTGAGAGCGAGCATGAGTGTGCGTGAGTGAGCGTGAGTGAGTGTGAGTGATCATGAGTGAGTGTGCGTGTGAGTGTGAGCATTAGTGTGCGTGAGTGAGCGTGAGCGAGCGTGAGTGCGTGAGTGAGTGTGAGCGTGAGAGTGTGCGTATGTATTTGGGCGTACGTGTGAGAGAGTGTGCATGTGTTTGTGTGTGCACTTGTGTATGAGCATGAGTGTAAGCGCGTGCGTGTAACTCTGCATTAATATCGTGTCACCTTCTTCAGTATGTCATGCGTTTGATTCAGAATCGAAACACACTCATATTCAGCTGACCACTGGTGGATGGGTTTAATAATTCTTTAATAATTTGTGCCAGTGCTGCACAGAGATCTGATCTCAGCATCATCCACCTTCTAAAAAAAACTTCAAAAATACATCCAGCAAACCTACAATACAACTTCATCTAACAGGCACTTGTCTAAAAATTCTGTAAAGTGAGGATGCTTTTAAAAATAATGTCATAACTAGATTTTACTGGTCAGTTAACTTCATCTAACTAAATCAGATCAACATTTGGTGCACCTGCTCGTAGTTTTTTGGAAGGTTCCTTGAAGCGTCTCTGAGTCGTCGCCACAGTTCTTCTGGAGTTAGTCTGTCTCAGATATTTGGGGTCAGTTGTTGACGCTGGTCATTGTAGGGTAAGTTCTGGTGTATTGTGGCACTGCGCTGATGATGTCGTTTTATTATGATCTTGTCTCCAGAATATATCCAGACCATCATGATGATGGAGGAGTCTGTGCAGCACGTGGTCATGACGGCCATCCAGGAGGTCAGTCCGCGTCTCTGGTGTGTCACGGATGTGCCGTCTGTGTCTGTATGTTGTAGCCTGCTGTTTAATGTGTCTTATTCCCACAGCTGATGAGTAAAGAGACGCCGGTGTCCTCAGGAAGCGACTCGTACGTCGAGCTGGACCGTCAGGTGCTTTATCTGGAGCTCTGTTCTTGATGTTCTTGGTGTAACCAGTGCCTGATTATTCATGTGAAGTGTGTTTTCCTCTCGATCAGCTGAAGAAGACGGTGGAGGAGCTGAACGACGCTTTGGCCACTAAAGAGGAGATCGCTCAGAGGTGTCACGAGCTGGACATGCAGGTATGGGTGTGTTTCCCTGCGTCTCGCGTCACTAATCAGGACCAGATCACATCACAGAGTTTTTATTAGCACACGATTGGTTGCTAAACGATGCATGGATTAGATGAGGTAAACACGGTGAAGCCTCACCATTGCATTGATTCTCTGCTTTTTATCTGATCAGTGTCTCTAATGTGTGTACAGTGTAGTGTAGTATTGTAGTGAATGTAAGAGTCTTCAGTGCTGTAGTGTGTCTCAGTGTGTGGTAACCTCTCCTCCTCTGCCTTGCTTTCGAAAGGCGTACCTCGTCCAAGAGGAGCGAGATAGACTGAGGTTAGAATGTGTTGATCTAGAAGAGAGGGTAAATGTCTTTCTTTTCTTCTGCTTCCCTTCGCTGTTTTTGCCTCCAGAGTTTGCTGTCTGCTTGACAACATCCCTAAATAGTGTGCAGGGCCTTTAACTGTGTGTGTGTGTGTGTGTGTGTGTGTGTGTGTGTGCCAGGATTATTATTGTAATAGAAAGCTCAAAACAAGTGACAGTTGTAGCAGATGCAGTAGGAATGAAAACTACATTGAACTGCAAAGACTAGTTTACTTCCAGTCAGTCACAGGCACACTTAAACAGGAAGTTAAATGGTTTCAACAGTCATTTTGTTGAAACAGACAGCTTTGAGCGTGACCTGAAGAAGTGTCGCACGCCGTAGAGAACATCACTTCTGCATCATTAGTTGCATCATTTAGCAAGATATAGAGATAAAAGGGATTAAGAATGACATTTAAATTGAAATAAAAACAAACATAAACACAAAATATCTTTATATTTACGGTTTGCATATGAAAACTATAATAAACCTGGTGTGTGTGTGTGTATTTGAGTGTGTGTGTGTGTGTGTGTGTGTGTGTTTGAGTATGTGTGTGTGTGTGTATTTGAGTATGTGTGTGTGCGTGTGTATATGAGTGTGTGTGTGTGTGTGTGTGTGTATTTGAGTATGTGTGTGTGTGTGTGTGTGTGTGTGTGTGTGTATTTGAGTGTGTGTGTGTGTGTGTGTGTGTGTGTGTTCAGTGCCGTCACCCTGTAGACTAATCCTCACTCCTCCCTGTGTGATGGCCCTATGGTTCCCATGGCAACAGTAGACGCCTCCATGGGCCAATCAGCTGACTGATGGAAAGATCCATCCTGCAGCAAAACTACCCAGAGTTCAGTGCGAGGAGCGTCCTCATGACCCGTGTCCGTCTGAACATGTGACCGCAGCTTCGCTTGAACATATAGACACACCAACACAAAAAGTCAATTGATTGATAATAAATATAAATTTTTTTAAAAAATAATAAAGCCAAAAACAAAAATGAAATTAAAACATCATTTGATAACTAGTGAATATAAGTATTTATTTTTTAAAAGAATGTTTAAGCCAGAAATGAAAATGTGCTCCCCATCATCCGAGATCAGGATGAGTTTGTTTCTTCATCAGGTTTGTAGAAATGTAGCACTGCATCAGTGTCTCAGCAATGGATGCTCTGCAGTGAATGGGTGCCGTCAGAATGAGAGTCCAAACAGCTGATAAAAACATCACAATAATCCACAAGTAATCCACAGCACACCAGTCCATCAGTTAACATCTGGAGAAGACAAAAGATGAAACACATCCAGCATTAGGATGCTTTTAACTCAAATACATAGAGTCCATAATCCATAATAACACTTCCTCCAGTGAAAAAGTGTTCTGGTGTGAATCAGGAGAGAAATCTGCACAGATCAAGCAGCGTTTAAACAGCTCTAAACAAATATGTGTCTGGATTTTGATGTGAGAGACAACAGGAGATGCACTTTTTCACTGGAGGAAGAGTTATTATGGATTATAAACTCTATGGTATTTGAGTAAAAAAAGTCTTAATGCTGGATGTGTTTCATCTTTTGTCTTCTCCAGATGTTCACTGATGGACTGGAGTGCTGTGGATTACTTGTGGATTATTGTGATGTTTTTATCAGCTGTTTGGACTCTCATTCTGACGGCACCCATTCACTGCAGAGCATCCATTGCTGAGACACTGATGCAGTGCTACATTTCTACAAACCTGATGAAGAAACAAACTCATCCTGATCTCTGATGAACTGAAGGCATATTTTCTTTTCTGAGTGAACTGTTCCTTTAAATATAAATTTTGACTCGAGGACAGTTTTCAGTAATTAACTGATGTTTTTTTATAAGCAGCAGAGAGAAGCAGCATACACACACACACACACACACACACACACACACACACTGACTCTCTGTGCGTCTGTGCTGAAGTGGCGGCGCTCCAGGAGGAGAAGAGCAGTCTTCTGGCTGAGAACCAGGTTCTGATGGAGCGGCTCAACCAGTCGGACTCCATCGAGGATCTGAACAGTCCGGCGGGACGCAGACACCTGCAGCTTCAGGCGCAGCTGGAGCAGCTGCAGGAGGAGACCTTCAGGTGAGGAGCGCAGACGGATGCTGGACAGTCCAAAACAGAGTTCAGGAATGACCATGAAGTACCCTGCTGAGGGCTGATCTGAGACAGCGCACTAGTGAACTCCAGCAGTTTATTGCTTACTGACGGCAACAAGAGTATGAGTAAATACACCAGTGATTAAAATGTGGTTCCCTTTATATTCACAATCAACTACCAGCTCGTAATGTTTCATCAGTGTAAGTGTAGACTGTGTGCGTCGATCCGTCTGATAACGCAGTACTGATCTGTGCACAGTATCTGGTGTGAATGTAAAGAGATGGAACTGAACTAAACTGCAGCTTTAATCCAGTAAAGTCTTTCTCAGGATCGTATCCCGTGTAGTTAAAAATCCAATAATCTCCAACAAAATGCGAGATTACATATCTAACAAAATGTGTTTCGGCCCCATCTGTAAGGGTGGTTTCCCTACAGTGGTTCAGGCCGTAGGATTGCCGAAGGACTAAAGAAACGTTATCAGCACGATGGTATAAAACTGTACATTTCTAGTCTGTTACCACCCACTGCCACTTATACAAACGACGGAAATAAGCGCAGTTACAATAGCTAAATATGTGGGAGAGCGTTGCTATTAAGTGACTATATTGTATTGCAATAGGTAGCACTTCAAAGTTAATATTGAATCAAGATTAGTTAGCACATAATTAATAATTGAAATGGTTTTAATAACAATATTTTGTTATGGTTACACGTGAATTGGTTACAAAATAGATGAAGGATAGTAAAACATATAGTTAAATGTACCTAACATGTATGTAAAATATTACCTGAGAGAGAAAGAGAGGGGGGAAGATGGAGAGAGGGAGAAAAAAAGAGAGAGAGAGGGCAGAGGGCAGAGCCCTGAGAAGAGAGCTCCAGCAAAGAAAAGCCAGCAGAGAGAAAGAGACAGAGCAACATTAACAGTCTTCTTTTATCCCTTCCTTGACCATGTGACTGAAACCCAAATGTGAGACATTCAAACTGACCAATCAGCAGACTACAGCTTCACCCACTGTGCAAAAGGTGTGACAATTAGCAGACCCCCGATGTATAAACATGTTGGCCTACAGGCCTTGATCGATATCAGCAATTCTGTGCCTTCAGGAATGCCAAATGGCCCTTTTGTTACTCAAGATAGTTTGGGACAGGAAAACAGAAGTCTTGATAATTTTTGACCTTACATGTTTGTTCTCAAGCTCTGAAGATTAAAAGCCTGTAAGCTCTAATCAAATGCGCGGTTTCATTGTTAATAAAGCAGTGCATTGTTGATTGTGTGTGAGATCTCAGACGTTAGAGCCGTTAATACTAAAGAGAATCTCACTGTGGAGCAGTACAGATCTGGGCTGGAAACCAGGCCTGCTGCGATTATTGATTAATCGTCTTATCACAGGGATTTGACTGTGATAATTGTGCAGTTTAAATTTCAGTCACATTTTGTCATGAACATTAGTTACGTTTAAAGGTCCCAAACTGAAATTTCCTGGCATTTTTCATGATAACTGAGGTCTAAAGGCTATTTAACTACCATGTAAGTTTCAAAACAGTCAGTCCACAGTAAAATGCACACAGACTGCATAAAGTAGCTGTGATTTTTCACGAACCGTTGTGACTTCCGTAAAAAGTTGACGTCAGAATTACACAGTCACCTCCTTCAGTCACCACCCGAGCACCGCCCACCGTCACTCTCTCCTTCAGTCACCACCCGAGCACCGTCCCTCTCTCCTTCAGTCACCACCCGAGCACCGCCCACCGTCCCTCTCTCCTTCTGTCACCACCCGAGCACCGTCCCTCTCTCCTTCAGTCACCACCCGAGCACCGCCCACCGTCCCCCTCTCCTTCTGTCACCACCCGAGCACCGCCCACCGTCACTCTCTCCTTAAGTCACCACCCGAGCACCGCCCACCGTCCCTCTCTCCTTCAGTCACCACCCGGGCACCGCCCACCGTCCCTCTCTCCCTCAGTCACCACCCGAGCACCGCCCACCGTCCCCTCTCTCCTTCAGTCACCACCCGAGCACCGCCCACCCGTCCCTCTCTCCTTCAGTCACCACCCGGGGCACCGCCCACCGTCCCTCTCTCCTTCAGTCACCACCCGGGCACCCCCCCCACCGTCCCTCTCTCCTTCAGTCACCACCCGAGCACCGCCCGCCCACCGTCCCCTCTCTCCTTCAGTCACCACCCGAGTACCGCCCACCGTCCCCTCTCTCCTTCAGTCACCACCCGAGCACCGCCCACCGTCCCCTCTCTCCTTCAGTCACCACCCGGGCACCGCCCACCGTCCCTCTCTCCTTAAGTCACCACCCGGGCACCGCCCACCGTCCCTCTCTCCTTAAGTCACCACCCGAGCACCGCCCACCGTCCCTCTCTCCTTCAGTCACCACCCGGGCACCGCCCACCGTCCCTCTCTCCTTCAGTCACCACCCGAGCACCGCCCACCGTCCCCTCTCTCCTTCAGTCACCACCCGAGCACCGCCCACCGTCCCTCTCTCCTTCTGTCACCACCCGAGCACCGCCCACCGTCACTCTCTCCTTAAGTCACCACCCGGGCACCGCCCACCGTCCCTCTCTCCTTAAGTCACCACCCGAGCACCGCCCACCGTCCCTCTCTCCTTCAGTCACCACCCGAGCACCGTCCCTCTCTCCTTCAGTCACCACCCGGGCACCGGGCATCGCCCACCGTCCCTCTCTCCTTCAGTCACCACCCGAGCACCGCCCACCGTCCCTCTCTCCTTCGGTCACCACCCGAGCACCGCCCACCGTCCCTCTCTCCTTCAGTCACCACCCGAGCACCGGCCCACCGTCCCTCTCTCCTTCAGTCACCACCCGAGCACCGCCCACCGTCCCTCTCTCCTTCTGTCACCACACCCGAGCACCGCCCACCGTCCCTCTCTCTCGTTCAGTCACCACCCGAGCACCGCCCACCGTCCCTCTCTCCTTCAGTCACCACCCGAGCACCGCTCACCGTCCCTCTCTCCTTCTGTCACCACCCGAGCACCGTCCCCCTCTCCTTCAGTCACCACCCGAGCACCGTCCCTCTCTCCTTCTGTCACCACCTGAGCAACGCCCACCATCCCACTCTCCTTCAGTCACCACCCCGAGCACCGCCCACCGTCCCTCTCTCCTTCAGTCACCACACGAGCACCGTCCCTCTCTCCTTCAGTCACCACCCGAGCACCGCCCACCGTCCCTCTCTCCTTCAGTCACCACCCGAGCACCGCCAACCGTCCCTCTCTCCTTCAGTCACCACCCGAGCACCGCCCACCGTCCCTCTCTCCTTCAGTCACCACCCGAGCACCGTCCCTCTCTCCTTCTGTCACCACCCGAGCACCGCCCACCGTCCCTCTCTCCTTCAGTCACCACCCGAGCACCGCCCACCGTCCCTCTCTCCTTCAGTCACCACCCGAGCACCACCCACCGTCCCTCTCTCCTTCAGTCACCACCCGAGCACCGTCCCTCTCTCCTTCTGTCACCACCCGAGCACCGCCCACCGTCCCTCTCTCCTTCAGTCACAACCCGAGCACCGCCCACCGTCCCTCTCTCCTTCAGTCGTCCACCCGAGCACCGCCCACCGTCCCTCTCTCCTTCAGTCACCACCCGAGCACCGCCCACCGTCCCTCTCTCCTTAAGTCACCACCCGAGCACCGCCCACCGTCCCCTCTCTCCTTCAGTCACCACCCGAGCACCGCCCACCGTCCCTCTCTCCTTCAGTCACCACCCGGGCACCGCCCACCGTCCCTCTCTCCTTCAGTCACCACCCGGGCACCGCCCACCGTCCCTCTCTCCTTCAGTCACCACCCGAGCACCGCCCACCGTCCCCTCTCTCCTTCAGTCACCACCCGAGTACCGCCCACCGTCCCCTCTCTCCTTCAGTCACCACCCGAGCACCGCCCACCGTCCCTCTCTCCTTCAGTCACCACCCGGGCACCGCCCACCGTCCCTCTCTCCTTCAGTCACCACCCGGCACCGCCCACCGTCCCTCTCTCCTTAAGTCACCACCCGAGCACCGCCCACCGTCCCTCTCTCCTTCAGTCACCACCCGGGCACCGCCCACCGTCCCTCTCTCCTTCAGTCACCAACCGAGCACCGCCCACCGTCCCCTCTCTCCTTCTGTCACCACCCGAGCACCGCCCACCGCCCCTCTCTCCTTCTGTCACCACCCGAGCACCGCCCACCGTCACTCTCTCCTTTAAGTCACCACCCGGGCACCGCCCCACCGTCCCTCTCTCCTTCAGTCACCACCCGAGCACCGCCCACCGTCCCTCTCTCCTTCGGTCACCACCCGAGCACCCGGCCACCGTCCCTCTCTCCTTCGGTCACACCGACCCGAGCACCGGCCACCGTCCCTCTCTCCTTCAGTCACCACCCGAGCACCGCCCACACCGTCCCTCTCTCCTTCAGTCACCACCCGAGCACCGCCCCACCGTCCCTCTCTCCTTCTGTCACCACCCGAGCACCGCCCACCGTCCCTCTCTCGTTCAGTCACCACCCGAGCACCGCCCACCGTCCCCTCTCTCCTTCAGTCACCACCCGAGCACCGCTCACCGTCCCTCTCTCCTTCTGTCACCACCCGAGCACCGTCCCCCTCTCCTTCAGTCACCACCCGAGCACCGTCCCTCTCTCCTTCTGTCACCACCCGAGCACCGCCCACCGTCCCCCTCTCCTTCAGTCACCACCCGAGCACCGCCCACCGTCCCTCTCTCCTTCAGTCACCACACGAGCACCGTCCCTCTCTCCTTCAGTCACCACCCGAGCACCGCCCACCGTCCCTCTCTCTTCAGTCACCACCCGAGCACCGCCCACCGTCCCTCTCTCCTTCAGTCACCACCCGAGCACCGCCCACCGTCCCTCTCTCCTTCAGTCACCACCCGAGCACCGTCCCTCTCTCCTTCTGTCACCACCCGAGCACCGCCCACCGTCCCTCTCTCCTTCAGTCACCACCGAGCACCGCCCACCGTCCCTCTCTCCTTCAGTCACCACCCGAGCACCGCCCACCGTCCCTCTCTCCTTCAGTCACCACCCGAGCACCATCCCTCTCTCCTTCTGTCACCACCCGAGCACCGCCCACCGTCCCCTCTCTCCTTCAGTCACCACCCGAGCACCGCCCACCGTCCCTCTCTCCTTCAGTCGCCACCCGAGCACCGCCCACCGTCCCACTCTCCTTCAGTCACCACACGAGCATCGCCCACCGTCCCTCTCTCCTTCAGTCACCACCCGAGCACCGCCCCACCGTCCCTCTTCTCCTTCAGTCACCACCCGAGCACCGCCCACCGTCCCTCTCTCCTTCAGTCACCACCCGAGCACCGCCCACCGTCCCCTCTCTCCTTCAGTCACCACCCGAGCACCGTCCCTCTCTCCTTCAGTCACCACCCGAGCACCGTCCCTCTCTCCTTCTGTCACCACCCGAGCACCGCCCACCGTCCCTCTCTCCTTCAGTCAGTCACCACCAGCACCGCCCACCGTCCCTCTCTCCTTCAGTCGCCACCCCCGCACCGCCCACCGTCCCTCTCTCCTTCAGTCACCACCCGAGCACCGCCAGCCACCGTCCCTCTCCCTTCAGTCACCTCCCGAGCACCGCTCACCGTCCCTCTCTCCTTCTGTCACCACCCGAGCAACACCCGTCCCTCTCTCCTTCAGTCACCACCCGAGCACCGTCCCACCGTCCCCCTCTTCCCCTTCAGTCTCACCTTCCCGTCACCACCCGCCCACCGTCCCTCTCTCCTTCAGTCACCACCCGAGCACCGCCCACCGTCCCTCTCTCCTTCTCGTCACCACCCGAGCACCGTCCCTCTCTCTCCTTCAGTCACCACCCGAGCACCGCCCACCGTCCCCCTCTCCTTCTGTCACCACCCCGAGCACCGCCCACCGTCACTCTCTTCCTTAAGTCACCACCCGAGCACCGCCCACCGTCCCTCTCTCCTTCAGTCACCACCCGGGCACCGCCCACCATCCCTCTCTCCTTCAGTCACCACCCGAGCACCGCCCACCGTCCCCTCTCTCCTTCAGTCACCACCCGAGTACCGCCCACCGTCCCTCTCTCCTTCAGTCACCCCCCCGAGCACCGCCCACCGTCCCTCTCTCCTTCAGTCACCACCCGAGCACCGCCCACCGTCCCCTCTCTCCTTCAGTCACCACCCGAGCACCGCCCCACCGTCCCTCTCTCCTTCTGTCACCACCCGAGCACCGCCCACCGTCACTCTCTCCTTCAGTCACCACCCGGGCACCGCCCCACCGTCCCTC
The DNA here is from genome assembly GCF_018340385.1 of Cyprinus carpio. Classification (NCBI taxonomy): domain Eukaryota; kingdom Metazoa; phylum Chordata; class Actinopteri; order Cypriniformes; family Cyprinidae; genus Cyprinus; species Cyprinus carpio. The sequence continues at coordinate 2,032,367 of NC_056576.1, read as the reverse complement.
TCTCCTTCAGTCACCACCCGAGCACCGCCCACCGTCCCTCTCTCCTTCAGTCACCACCCGAGCACCGTCCCCCTCCCTTCAGTCACCACCCACCACCGCGGCACCGCCCACCGTCCCTCTCTCTCCTTCAGTCACCACCCCGAGCACCGCCCACCGTCCCTCTCTCCTTCAGTCACCACCCGAGCACCGCCCACCGTCCCTCTCTCCTTCAGTCACCACCCGAGCACCGCCCACCGTCCCTCTCTCCTTCAGTCACCACCCGAGCACCGCCCACCGTCCCTCTCTCCTTCTGTCACCACCCGAGCACCGCCCCACCGTCCCTCTCTCCTTCAGTCACCACCCGAGCACCGCTCACCGTCCCTCTCTCCTTCAGTCACCACCCAAGCACCGCCCACCGTCCCTCTCTCCTTCTGTCACCACCCGAGCACCGTCCCCCTCTCCTTCAGTCACCACCCGAGCACCGTCCCTCTCTCCTTCTGTCACCACCCGAGCACCGCCCACCTTCCCTCTCTCCTTCAGTCACCACCCGAGCACCGCCCACCGTCCCTCTCTCCTTCAGTCACCACCCACCGAGCACCGTCCCTCTCTCCTTCAGTCACCACCCGAGCACCGCCCACCGTCCCTCTCTCCTTCAGTCACCACCCGAGCACCGCCCACCGTCCCTCTCTCCTTAAGTCACCACCCGAGCACCGCCCACCGTCCCTCTCTCCTTCAGTCACCACCCGAGCACCGTCCCTCTCTCCTTCAGTCACCACCCGAGCACCGCCCACCGTCCCTCTCTCCTTCAGTCACCACCCGAGCACCGCCCACCGTCCCTCTCTCCTTCAGTCACCACCCGAGCACCGCCAACCGGTCCCTCTCTCCTTCAGTCACCACCCGAGCACCGCCCCCGTCCCTCCTCTCTGTCACCACCCGAGCACCGCCCACCGTCCCTCTCTCCTTCAGTCACCACCCGAGCACCGCCCACCGTCCCTCTCTCCTTCAGTCACCACCCGAGCACCGCCCACCGTCCCTCTCTCCTTCAGTCACCACCCGAGCACCGCCCACCGTCCCTCTCTCCTTCAGTCACCACCCGAGCACCGCCCACCGTCCCCTCTCTCTCCTTCAGTCACCACCCGAGCACCGCCCACCCGTCCCTCTCTCCTTCAGTCACCACCCGGGCACCGCCCACCGTCCCTCTCTCCTTCAGTCACCACCCGGGCACCGCCCACCGTCCCTCTCTCCTTCAGTCACCACCCCCGAGCACCGCCCACCGTCCCCTCTCTCCTTCAGTCACCACCCGAGCACCGCCCACCGTCCCCCTCTCTCCTTCAGTCACCACCCGAGCACCGCCCACCGTCCCCTCTCCCTTCAGTCACCACCCGGGCACCGCCCACCGTCCCTCTCTCCTTCAGTCACCACCACCCGGGCACCGCCCCACCGTCCCTCTCTCCTTCAGTCACCACCCGAGCACCGCCCACCGTCACTCTCTCCTTAAGTCACCACCCGGGCACCGCCCACCGTCCCTCTCTCCTTCAGTCACCACCCGAGCACCGCCCCACCGTCCCCTCTCTCCTTCAGTCACCACCCGAGCACCGCCCACCGTCCCTCTCTCCCTTCAGTCACCACCCGAGCACCGCCCACCGTCACTCTCTCCTTAAGTCACCACCCGAGCACCGCCCACCGTCCCTCTCTCCTTCAGTCACCACCCGAGCACCGCCCACCGTCCCTCTCTCCTTCAGTCACCACCCGAGCACCGCCCACCGTCCCTCTCTCCTTCAGTCACCACCCGAGCACCGCCCACCGTCCCTCTCTCCTTCAGTCACCACCCGAGCACCGCCCACCGTCCCACTCTCCTTCAGTCCCCACCCGAGCACCGCCCACCCTTCCCTCTCTCCTTCTGTCACCACCCGAGCACCGCCCACCGTCCCTCTCTCCTTCAGTCACCACCACCCGAGCACCGCCCACCGTCCCTCTCTCCTTCAGTCACCACCCGAGCACCGCCCACCGTCCCTCTCTCCTTCTGTCACCACCCGAGCACCGTCACCCCTTCAGTCACCACCACACCACCGTCCCTCTCTCCTTCAGTCACCACCCGAGCACCGCCCACCGTCCCTCTCTCCTTCAGTCACCACCCGAGCACCGCCCCACCGTCCCTCTCTCCTTCAGTCACCACCCGAGCACCGCCCACCGTCCCTCTCTCCTTCAGTCACCACCCGAGCACCCGCCCACCGTCCCTCTCTCCTTCAGTCACCACCCGAGCACCGCCCACCGTCCCTCTCTCCTTCAGTCACCACCCGAGCACCGCCCACCGTCCCTCTCTCCTTCAGTCACCACCCGAGCACCGCCCACCGTCCCTCTCTCCTTCTGTCACCACCCGAGCACCGCCCCACCGTCCCTCTCTCCCTCAGTCACCACCCGAGCACCGCCCACCGTCCCTCTCTCCTTCAGTCACCACCCGAGCACCGCCCCACCGTCCCTCTCTCCTTCAGTCACCACCCGAGCACCGCCCCCGTCTCTCTCTCCTTCAGTCACCACCCGAGCACCGCCCACCGTCCCTCTCTCCTTCAGTCACCACCCGAGCACCGCCCACCGTCCCTCTCTCCTTCAGTCGCCACCCGAGCACCGCCCACCGTCCCTCTCTCCTTCAGTCACCACCCGAGCACCGCCCACCGTCCCTCTCTCCTTCAGTCACCACCCGAGCACCGCCCACCGTCCCTCTCTCCTTCAGTCACCACCCGAGCACCGCCCACCGTCCCTCTCTCCTTCAGTCACCACCCGAGCACGGCCCACCGTTCCCTCTCTCCTTCAGTCACCACACGAGCACCGCCCACCGTCCCTCTCTCTCCTTCAGTCACCACCCGAGCACCGTCCACCGTCCCTCTCTCCTTCTGTCACCACCCGAGCACCGCCCACCGTCCCTCTCTCCTTCAGTCACCACCCGAGCACCGCCCACCGTCCCTCTCTCCTTCAGTCGCCACCCGAGCACCGCCCACCGTCCCTCTCTCCTTCAGTCACCACCCGAGCACCGCCCCACCGTCCCTCTCTCCTTCAGTCACCACCCGAGCACCGCTCACCGTCCCTCTCTCCCTTCTGTCACCACCCGACCGAGCACCGTCCCCCTCTCACCGTCACCCCCTCACCGTCCCTCTCTCCTTCTGTCACCACCCGAGCACCGCACACCGTCACTCTCTCCTTCAGTCACCACCCGAGCACCGCCCACCGTCCCTCTCTCCTTCAGTCACCACCCGAGCACCGCCCACCGTCCCTCTCTCCTTCTGTCACCACCCGAGCACCGTCCCCCTCTCTCCTTCAGTCACCACCCGAGCACCGCCCACCGTCCCCCTCTCCTTCTGTCACCACCCGAGCACCGCCCACCGTCACTCTCTCTTCCAGTCACCACCCGAGCACCGCCCACCGTCCCTCTCTCCTTCAGTCACCACACCACCCGGGCACCGCCCACCACCATCCCTCTCTCCTTCAGTCACCACCCGAGCACCGCCCACCGTCCCCTCTCTCCTTCAGTCACCACCCGAGCACCGCCCACCGTCCCTCTCTCCTTCAGTCACCACCGGGCACCGCCCACCGTCCCTCTCCCTTCAGTCACCACCCGAGCACCGCCCACCGTCCCTCTCTCCTTCAGTCACCACCCGAGCACCGCCCACCGTCCCTCTCTCTCCTTAAGTCACCACCCGAGCAACGCCCACCGTCACTCTCTCCTTAAGTCACCACCCGGTGCACCGCCCACCGTCCCTCTCTCCTTCAGTCACCACCCGAGCACCGCCCACCGTCCCTCTCTCGTTCAGTCACCACCCGAGCACGTCCCTCTCTCCTTCAGTCACCACCCGGGCACCGGCACCGCCCACCGTCCCTCTCTCCTTCAGTCACCACCCGAGCACCGCCCCACCGTCCCTCTCTCCTTCAGTCACCACCCGAGCACCGCCCACCGTCCCTCTCTCCTTCAGTCACCACCCGAGCACCCGCCCACCATCCCACTCTCCTTCAGTCCCCACCCCGAGCACCGCCCACCGTCCCTCTCTCCTTCTGTCACCACCCGAGCACCGCCCACCGTCCCTCTCTCGTTCAGTCACCACCCGAGCACCGCCCACCGTCCCTCTCTCCTTCAGTCACCACCCGAGCACCGCCACCGTCCCTCTCTCCTTCTGTCACCACCCGAGCACCGTCCCCCTCTCCTTCAGTCACCACCCGATCACCCGAGCACCGTCCCTCTTCTCCTTCTGTCACCACCCGAGCACCGCCCACCGTCCCTCTCTCCTTCAGTCACCACCCGAGCACCGCCCACCGTCCCTCTCTCCTTCAGTCACCACACGAGCACCGTCCCTCTCTCCTTCAGTCACCACCCGAGCACCGCCCACCGTCCCTCTCTCCTTCAGTCACCACCCGAGCACCCGCCCACCGTCCCTCTCTCCTTCAGTCACCACCCGAGCACCGCCCCCGTCCCCGTCCCTCTCTCCTTCAGTCACCACCCGAGCACCGTCCCTCTCTCCTTCTGTCACCACCCCGAGCACCGCCCACCGTCCCTCTCTCCTTCAGTCACCACCCGAGCACCGCCCCACCGTCCCTCTCTCCTTCAGTCGCCACCCGAGCACCGCCCACCGTCCCCTCTCCTTCAGTCACCCCGAGCACCGCCCACCGTCCCTCTCTCCTTCAGTCACCACCCGAGCACCGCCCACCGTCCCCTCTCTCCTTCAGTCACCACCCGAGCACCGCCCACCGTCCCTCTCTCCTTCAGTCACCACCCGGGCACCGCCCACCGTCCCTCTCTCCTTCAGTCACCACCCGGGCACCGCCCACCGTCCCTCTCTCCTTCAGTCACCACCCGAGCACCGCCCCACCGTCCCCTCTCTCCTTCAGTCACCACCCGAGTACCGCCCCACCGTCCCCCTCTCTCCTTCAGTCACCACCCGAGCACCGCCCACCGTCCCCTCTCTCCCTTCAGTCACCACCCGGGCACCGCCCACCGTCCCTCTCTCCTTCAGTCACCACCCGGGCACCGCCCACCGTCCCTCTCTCCTTAAGTCACCACCCGAGGACCGCCCACCGTAGCTCTCTCCTTCAGTCACCACCCGGGCACCGCCCACCGTCCCTCTCTCCTTCAGTCACCACCCGAGCACCGCCCACCGTCCCCTCTCTCCTTCAGTCACCACCCGAGCACCGCCCACCGTCCCTCTCTCCTTCTGTCACCACCCGAGCACCGCCCACCGTCACTCTCTCCTTAAGTCACCACCCGGGCACCGCCCACCGTCCCTCTCTCCTTCAGTCACCACCCGAGCACCGCCCACCGTCCCTCTCTCCTTCGGTCACCACCCGAGCACCGGCCACCGTCCCTCTCTCTTCAGTTCAGTCACCACCCGAGCACCGCCCCACCGTCCCTCTCTCCTTCAGTCACCACCCGAGCACCGCCCACCGTCCCTCTCTCCTTCTGTCACCACCCCGAGCACCGCCCACCGTCCCTCTCTCGTTCAGTCACCACCCGAGCACCGCCCACCGTCCCTCTCTCCTTCAGTCACCACCCGAGCACCGCTCACCGTCCCTCTCTCCTTCTGTCACCACACCCGAGCACCGTCCCCCTCTCCTTCAGTCACCACCCGAGCACCGTCCCTCTCTCCTTCTGTCACCACCCGAGCACCGCCCACCGTCCCTCTCTCCTTCAGTCACCACCCGAGCACCGCCCACCGTCCCTCTCTCCTTCAGTCACCACACGAGCACCGTCCCTCTCTCCTTCAGTCACCACCCGAGCACCGCCCACCGTCCCTCTCTCCTTCAGTCACCACCCGAGCACCGCCCACCGTCCCTCTCTCCTTCAGTCACCACCCGAGCACCGTCCCTCTCTCCTTCTGTCACCACCCGAGCACCGCCCACCGTCCCTCTCTCCTTCAGTCACCACCCGAGCACCGCCCACCGTCCCTCTCTCCTTCAGTCACCACCCGAGCACCCACCCACCGTCCCTCTCTCCTTCAGTCACCACCCGAGCACCATCCCTCTCTCCTTCTGTCACCACCCCGAGCACCGCCCACCGTCCCTCTCTCCTTCAGTCACCACCCGAGCACCCCCCACTGTCCCTCTCTCCTTCAGTCGCCACCCGAGCACCGCCCACCGTCCCTCTCTCCTTCAGTCGCCACCCGAGCACCGCCCACCACCGTCCCTCTCTCCTTCTGTCACCACCCGAGCACCGCCCACCGTCCCTTTCTCCTTCAGTCACCACCCGAGCACCGCCCACCGTCCCTCTCTCCTTCAGTCACCACCCGAGCACCGCCCCTCCGTCCCCTCTCTCCTTCAGTCACCACCCGAGCACCGTCCCTCTCTCCTTCAGTCACCACCCGAGCACCGTCCCTCTCTCCTTCTGTCACCACCCGAGCACCGCCCACCACCGTCCCTCTCTCCTTCAGTCACCACCCGAGCACCGCCCACCGTCCCTCTCTCCTTCAGTCGCCACCCGAGCACCGCCAACCGTCCCTCTCTCCTTCAGTCACCACCCGAGCACCGCCCACCGTCCCTCTCTCCTTCAGTCACCACCCGAGCACCGCCCACCGTCCCTCTCTCCTTCAGTCACCACCCGAGCACCGCTCACCGTCCCTCTCTCCTTCTGTCACCACCCGAGCACCGTCCCCCTCTCCTTCAGTCACCACCCGAGCACCGTCCCTCTCTCCTTCTGTCACCACCCGAGCACCGCCCACCGTCCCTCTCTCCTTCAGTCACCACCCGAGCACCGCCCACCATCCCTCTCTCCTTCAGTCACCACCCGAGCACCGCCCACCGTCCCTCTCTCCTTCAGTCACCACCGAGCACCGTCCCCCTCTCCTTCAGTCACCACCCGAGCACCATCCCTCTCTCCTTCTGTCACCACCCGAGCACCGCCCACCGTCCCTCTCTCCTTCAGTCACCACCCGAGCACCGCCCACCGTCCCTCTCTCCTTCAGTCACCACCCGAGCACCGCCCACCGTCCCTCTCTCCTTCTGTCACCACCCGAGCACCGCCCACCGTCCCTCTCTCCTTCAGTCACCACCCGAGCACCGCCCACCGTCCCTCTCTCCTTCAGTCACCACCCGAGCACCGCTCACCGTCACTCTCTCCTTCAGTCACCACCCGAGCACCGCCCACCGTCCCTCTCTCCTTCAGTCACCACCCGAGCACCGCCCCACCGTCCCTCTCTCCTTCAGTCACCACCCGAGCCCCGCTCACCGTCCCTCTCTCCTTCAGTCACCACCCGAGCACCGCCCACCGTCCCTCTCTCCTTCTGTCACCACCCGAGCACCGCCCACCGTCCCTCTCTCCTTCAGTCACCACCCGAGCACCGCCCACCGTCCCTCTCTCCTTCAGTCACCACCCGAGCACCGCTCAGCGTCCCTCTCTCCTTCAGTCACCACCCGAGCATTGCCCACCGTCCCTCTCTCCTTCAGTCACCACCCAAGCACCGCCCACCGTCCCTCTCTCCTTCTGTCACCACCCGAGCACCGCCCACCGTCCCTCTCTCCTTCAGTCACCACCGAGCACCGCCCCCCGTCCCTCTCTCCTTCAGTCACCACCCGAGCACCCCCCACTGTCCCTCTCTCCTTCTGTCACCCCCCGAGGACTGCCCACCGTCCCTCTCCTTCTGTCAAACCCCCAGAGGACATCACGTCCATGCCACTGCTGAGCAATAACAACATGGAAACACGAAACCAGATCGGCCGACCTGTAACGTTACACACTCACTCAAAGGATGGATGATCTGACAGAATTGTTACTGTGAGGTGGATCACATCTAACGTGTATAGTGAAGACAAACTCACCGTGTCTATCTAGTCATGATGATGATGTATATACATTTAAATTTCAGCAGGCAACTATTTTTACAGCTACATTATTGTTCCAGTCAATTAATCACAACAATGTATATACAATTACAAATGATTATATATAAATCTTCAGTTTGTTGTTTTACACACATGCTCACAGACATTTTTTCATACACAACATAATCGTGAGATGCAAGAAACATATGGCAAGAAATCTGTAGACTCGTCCATAACAACAAAAGACAATACTTTACTGAACCTTTTCTGATAAGAAGTGTGCGCAGCAAACTAGGGCTGTGCGATTAATCGAAATCGTAATAAAATCACGATTTGAGCGTGCACGATTTCTAAATCGCTTTATAGCACGATTTTCCGCGGTCCCGACCTCTCACAGTATGCTTTCCGATCCAATCAGAATGCAGCGCACCTAAGTGGAGCGCGAGAACAAAACAGACTGCGAATATGCCTAACTCCAGGTTCACACACTCTGTCTGTGATGCGTATTTTTTCCGAGCCCATGTTAATGAATCAGAGCTTCACACTGCACGCGGTAAAAGATGTGAACAGAAAAGGCTAGAAATCGAAAGGTGCGAAAAGAATGAATATCTAGTGCATGAGCATAGAGAGAGTTGTGAGTGAGTGAGTGAGTGAGTGAGAGAGAGGAGACATGTTTTAATTGCGCGCACTCTCTCCGGATGAGAGCAGTGTTTATCTGAGCACGCCTGTCTGGTTTTGTGACAAAGCAAAGGAAATCTGCGTGCGAGCGAACAGATTCGTGCTCACGCATTATTTTAATGTGTTTTTGCGTTGTGTAACGATGTGTAACGCGCTCTCGCTGCTGCTTCTGAACCGCAGAGTGGCTAAAAAAGAGCTGTCAGCAAACGATCCGGAATCAGTGTGAACTGGTCTGAGGAACATCACCATGTACAAGACACCACCCCCACAGTCTGCGGAGAATCAACAACTGGTTGATGATCTGAATGTGTTTTACTGCAGATTTGAAAGGATAATCTACCACCCCCCATCCGCTCTGATCTGCATTTCACACATTCACTTACCACCCCTGCAACCCCCCTCCCTCCCCCACCATTCAACCTGTGCTTAAGGTCTGTGTAGAGGACGTGAGCCGGGTCTTCAGGAAGCAGAAAGCTAGAAAAGCTTCAGGCCCAGATGGTGTTTCACCTACCTGTTTAAAAGTCTGTGCTGACCAACTGGTCCCCATCTTCACACAGATCTTCAACAGATCATTGGAGCTGTGTGAAGTTCCCTGCTGCTTCAAACACTCCACCATCATTCCGGTTCCCAGAAAGACCAAAATCACTGGACTTAACAACTACAGACCTGTCGCTCTCACGTCTGTGGTCATGAGGTCACTTGAGAGACTGGTCCTGGCCCACTGATCTTTTGTTTTAATACAGATTTTCTGTTTTCTCACTGTCACTGACTATTAAAGCAAAGTATCTGGAATGATCCACATCACATCACATATCACTTTTGGATTCCAGTGTGAATGTAAAGTGGACTAAAGTTAATATTTTAACTTTGAAAGTTTTATTTTTTTACACCATTAAATCAAACCATACAGGAGTATTTAATTATGTTTCAAAGTAAACTATAAGAAAATAATGTATTATGTAAGACATGAGCAAAGAGAGACAATTCATCAATCATTCTCATTGTAATGCAAAACAAAACGATAAGCAAAAACAATTAAAGTGTGTTGTACAATATCTATATGTTGTGATTGTACCAATTTAAGAATCATCTGGCTGTGTTGCAGTAATGACATTTTTTATTTGTTTTTAAATTGAGACATATTTTTGGTCCCAGTGTCTAATATATTCATTTAGTTTCAATGAAATATGTGATGTTCTGAAATATTGATGTGAAAATATTTGAGAGATGTATTATGCCTATATGACATGGTCAAGTGTGTGACTGACGGCACGTTCTTGTGTGTGTGTGTCAGATTGGAGGCGGCTAAAGACGATTACCGCATCCGCTGCGAGGAGCTGGAGAAGGAGCTGATGGAGGTCAGAGGTCAGAATGAGGAGCTGACCTCTCTGGCCGAGGAGGCGCAGTCGCTCAAAGACGAGATGGACGTGCTGAGGTGAGAGACAGACCTGAGCTCACAGAGAACCAGCGCTGGGTGTGAGTTATGAACACGTGTGTGTGTGTGTGTGTGTGTGTGTGTGTGTGTGTGTGTGTGTGTGTGTGTGTGTCAGGCACTCGTCTGATAAGGTGTCGAAGCTGGAGGCGCAGGTGGAGGCGTATAAGAAGAAGCTGGAGGATCTGGGTGATCTGAGGCGGCAGGTGAAGCTGCTGGAGGAAAAGAACACCAGCTACATGCAGAACACGGTGACGCTGGAGGAAGATCTGCGCAAGGCCAACGCTGCTCGAGGACAGCTGGAGACCTACAAGAGACAGGTGCCAGCTGCTGTGCAGAAGGAGCGCTGATGAGACAGAGACATCATTAGTCACAAACTGTGACTGATATACGCAATATTGTTGACAAAAAAAGATTAAAATGTCGTTTAAAACTCTAGGAAATCTAGACCACCACTGAATAAATGCACTTACACACCACAATATTTGGCTTTTTGTTGTAGTTTTAATAGAAAGACATGAATAGAATTTTGAGTTTTACCAGCTTTCATAATGTAGAGAGTGTGTTTATATTTATGATAATATATTAAGTCAGGAAGTCAAGTAAAGCATGTGTATGAGTTGAAATTCTCTTTTTATGCTTATAATTTTGAGCAAAATGATTGTGATTTTTCAGTTTAACCATTATGAGGCATGACTAAAGTGTGTTTTAATTGGCTAAAACTAGACTAAAATTCCCAGACTTTGTCAGCTAAAACAAAAAACTGGACAGGCTGACTAGAACAGAAAGACATTTAACACCGGACTAAATGAAAACAGCTGACAGAACGGGCACACGACAGCCGCTCATAACCGGTTCCTCAGAGACAAACGCTGAAGCTCACTGAGCTGCATTCAGGCCTCTGCCGTTAAACCCTCGTGCCGTGATTGGTCGGTCCTGAGGTGTCATGTGATCACTCTGAGCACGTGCTGCTGCAGCTTTCACACCTGCTGAATGACTCTGACTCGTCTGTCTTGTGTTTTCAGGTGGTGGAGCTTCAGAACAAGCTCTCGGAGGAGTCCAAGAAAGCCGACAAGATGGAGTTTGAGTATAAACGAGTCAAGGAGAAAGTCGACTCTCTTCAGAAGGAGAAAGATGTAAGAAAGCAGCCTGATTTGCTTATTACGGCGGTGTTTTGTGAATCAGGAGGGAGCTGCAGTCATGTTGAGATCTGAATGAGCGGATCTAAGCAGCAGCTGCTTGCACGCACATACACACTTAAACAAGCGCGCACACACACACACTCTCACAAGCACTCACACATACACACACTCGCACAAGCGCGCACACATACACACACTCGCACAAGCGCGCACATGCACACACTCGCACAAGCACGCACACATTCACACCATCGCGCAAGCGCGCACATACACACACTCGCACAAGCGCGCACACACTCGCACAAGCACGCACACATTCACACCATCGCGCAAGCGCGCACATATGCACACACTCGCGCAAGCGCGCACACACTCGCACAAGCACGCACACATACACACACTCGCACAAGCACGCACACATACACACTCGCACAAGCACGCACATACACACACTCGCACAAGCACGCACACATACACACTCGCACAAGCGTGCACACATACACTCGCACAAGCGCGCACATGCACACACTCGCACAAGCACGCACACATTCACACCATCGCATAAGCGCGCACACGCACGCACACATACACACTCGCACAAGCGCGCACAAGCACGCACACATACACACTCGCACAAGCACGCACACATACACACCATCGCATAAGCGCGCACACGCACGCACATATGCATACACTCGCACAAGCACGCACACATACACACACTCGCACAAGCACGCACACATACACACACTCGCACAAGCGCGCACAAGCACGCACACATACACACTCGCACAAGCGCGCACACATACACACCATCGCATAAGCGCGCACACGCACGCACATATGCACACACTCGCACAAGCACGCACACATACACACACTCGCACAAGCACGCACACATACACACACTCGCACAAGCGCGCACAAGCACGCACACATACACACTCGCACAAGCACGCACACATACACACACTCGCACAAGCACGCACACATACACACTCGCACAAGCACGCACACATACGCACAAGCACGCACACATACACACTCGCACAAGCACGCACACATACACACCGTACAAAGAGTGTTATAAGGATGAAGCTGATGGCATGAACCTGTGTGTGTGTGTGTGTGTGTGTAGCGCTTGAGGACGGAGCGAGACTCTCTGAAGGAGACGATTGAGGAGCTGAGGTGTGTTAAAGCTCAAGAGTCTCAGCTGACATCAGGTGACTGCTTTAAACTCCGTACAGTGACTCCTTTTTACAGCATGTTTGTTTTTAATTCATTATGTTTGTTTATGTATATGATGGGTTGATATGTGCTGATCAGAAGTGTTTCATCAGGTCTGGTGCCGCTCGGCAGTAACGAGCCGTCTGATCTGCTGTCTGCAGAGATCGTCACACCAGAGTTTCGGTAGGAGAAATTCAGTAACATAAAGCCACATGAACACTAAACACACACACACACACACACACACACACACACACACACTCAGATCTCTGTGACGTCTGTGAAAGGCTCAAGCAGCTCAGACCGGATCTGTGCTCTGTTTTATAGCTTTGTTACTCTGGTCACGCTGCCCCACAAACACCAGCGTTATAATTCAGTTCAGGGATCCAGAAAGAGCTTGAGCTTTTCTCTGCTGATGGAGCTAAATTTGTTAGAAGTCTGACTGCTGAGGTTATCATGGTCTAGTGAGCTCCTGTTCTTGTCCTGACTAGTGTTGTCTTGTCATGTTGTGTCTCAGAGAGCGTTTGATTCGCCTGCAGCATGAGAACAAGATGCTGAAATTGGCTCAGGAGGGATCAGATAACGAACAGATCGCTCTGCTGCAGAGTTTACTGGAGGACGCCAACAGCAGGAAGAACGAGCTGGAGACGGAGAACAGGTCTCACACACACACACACACACACACACACACACACACACACACTAATATAAACAGATGATTTTTCTGCACGTCTCAGTATCTCTTTGACAGTCATTTCAGACATCATTCATTCATGTGGGTTCATTGTGCTGATACAGACTAGAGCATGGAGGTCCACATGTAGATGACCTGAACCCGTGTGTGTGTGTGTGTGTGTTAGGCTGGTGAATCAGAGGCTGCTGGAGGGTCAGTCTCAGGTGGAGGAGCTGCAGAAGTCTCTTCAGGAACATGGATCCAAAGCAGAAGATGATGTGAGTCCAACCGTTCAGCACATCAGTAGAAATACAATAGTCCTGCTGTTGATCTGAATGTGAGGAGGCCATGAGCACGAGATCACAGCTCATCCCTGCAGTTCAGAAAGACAAACCCATATCCACACACACCATCTGACCGGATACAGATCATTTTCACTCTACCAACACAATAGTCCAGTCAAGTCACCTTTATTTATACAGTGCGTTTAACAATACAGATTGTGTCAAAGCAACTGTACAGTATTAAATAGGGAAATAGTGTCAATAATGCAAAAGAACAATAGTAAACCCTCATTTTTCAGTTAAAGCAGTTCATCATTGAATTCAGTGATGTCATCATCCAGCTCAGTTCAGTTTAAATAGTATCTGTGCTGTTACAACCCTGGCTCTAGGGATGCAACATAAAGGACACAAAACAAAAGTACGCCAATCAAAATAAGTTTATTTTAATAACAAAAGGGGAAAAAAAAGGACTGGAGAAGCAGAAACACTGCTACTGCAGTGCTGGCTGCAAAACGAGAGAGACAGAGCAAGAGCATGTGTCCTAGATTTAAAGTGACTCCCTTCAGGTGGATCCAATTAACCTGTTAATTGCAGGAGAGTGACCAGGGAAACTGCAATGAAACACAGATTAAAACACTCCCACATAACACTCCCACCCTTAAAACATTGCTATAGAATAACCTATGGCAAAGTCAACAAGTACATAAACGATGGACAAACACCAGCACTTACGACCTTGACAGAGCATCCGACAAAACGTTATCCTTCCCAGCGGATGTGGCAGACTGTAAGATCATATCCCTGCAAAAAACAGGCTCCATCGCCTCAGAGTGTTTGTCACCAAACATTACCTTATGGGTCAAGATAAACTCATCTGCTAAGATTGCAGCTTGTTCTAGAGTCACTGCCTTCTGCTCATTCAAATAAACAGAAACAACCTCAGGCAGACAGTTTTTAAATTCCTCAAGCAAAATGAGTTGTCTAAGATGTTCCTTACATTCCACCTTCTGAGATGTACACCACCGATCAAACAGATTCTCCTTCTGTTTTGCAAACTCAACATAAGTATCATGAGCATACTTTGTACAACTTCGAAAGCGCTGGCGGTAAGCTTCAGGTACCAGCTCATATGCCTTCAAAATAGCGGTTTTAACCTCATCATAATTAGCACTCTTCTCAAGACTTAGAGCGGAATAAGCTTCCTGAGCTCTTCCCACCAAGATATCTTTGTAAAAGCAAAGTCCACATAGTTCTAGGCCACTTTGACGTGGTTGCCACCCGTTCAAAATGAGAAGAAATATCTCTCAACATCTTTCTCAGAAAAAGGAGGTACTAACTTAATATGTCTACCAACATCAAACGGAGAGGTATCACCTCTTTGAGTTAAAGCAGCAGCTTTTAATTCCAACTCTTTAAGAGACAGTTCATGTGCAAGATGCATTTCCTTCTCTCTTATTTTTATATTAACATCTAGCTGTTTCTCCTGAAAAGCTAGCTCTCTGAGCCTAAGCTCAATTGCAGCTTCAGACAAAGGAGCGGTCATGGATTGTGGGGAAACCCGCTTAACTTTTAAAACACCATTGTCAATCAAAACACTTCTAATGATTTCCTTCACACTATCCTTCAGTCGCTTCTCACTACTTGTGATGGGAATATCATAATGAGAAGACAACTGCAAAAGTTGATCCTTTGTAAAAACCTCAAGTCTTCTAAAGAAGCCATTACTAACTCAACACTAACTACCCTTACGTAGTAACTACTTCCTACACAGAAGTTCAACCAACATGACAGGTCCAATAGCACACAGCTACAAAAGTAACAAATAGCAGCAAAAATACTCAAACAAAGCTTTTAAAGCTTTCAACAACAGTAGAACTAACCCAAACACAGAAGATTACTTACCCCAAGCAATCACAAATATCTAAAGGCGATATACTGGGCATTAGTCTACACTAAAGTCCACAAAGGAACTTCTCACAAACACTGCTAACACTCTAAAGTTAGGATCATGGACCAACTAAACACAAAAGTGCCTCAAAATGCTTAACTCACCTAACTTACACATCCCTCGTCCACTACAAAGTGAGCATGGTTGCTGAGCCCAAAACATAACAAAACACATGAGATACACCCGGATTCCTGCCTAACACTTCTAAATCCTAAGCAGAAACTCAGCACTGTGAACCAATTAATCACTGGTCACAGTTCTGAAATGCTTACCCCCAACAGAGAACAAGTCTACACCCAGAATAACCTCGAAAATAAAAAAGGAAAAATAACAAAAGAGTGAACCGATGGAAGGACTGAATTATCAATCCAGCTGGAAACTCTCACCCTACCTAACCGGGAAAACTCATGCACACTTTATTCAAAAATACTCAAACAACCATACTCACCAAATGCTCTCAACCAAAAGGAATAAACAAAACCAGTCCCCAAAATATCAAAAGAAACAAATGCTTTTTACAAACCATCCCGGACGAGCCCCCATTATGTTACAACCCTGGCTCTAGGGATGCAACATAAAGGACACAAAACAAAAGTACGCCAATCAAAATAAGTTTATTTTAATAACAAAAGGGGAAAAAAAAGGACTGGAGAAGCAGAGACACTGCTACTGCAGTGCTGGCTGCAAAACGAGAGAGACAGAATGTGTCCTAGATTTAAAGGGACTCCCTTCAGGTGGATCCAATTAACCTATTAACCTCATAATAGCAACAAAGTAAACAGCAAAAAAACAAATAAAAACACACCAAAACAACCCCACATAACAGTGCAATCAAGTCAACGATATCGCTGGAAAAGAAGTGTCCCCAACTAAGCAAGCCAGAGGAACCAAAACTCCATCAGTGACAGAATGGAGAAAAAACCTTGGGAGAAACCAGGCTCAGTCGTCAGTCTCAGTTCTCCTCTGACCAGACGAAACCAGCAGTTCAATTCCAGGCTGCAGCAAAGTCAGATTGTGCAGAAGAATCATCTGTTTCCTGTGGTCTTGTCCCGGTGGTCGTCTGAGACAAGATCTTTACAGGGGATCTGTCTCTGGGGCTCTAGTCCTGGTCTCCGCTGTCTTTCAGGGCTGTAGAGGTCCTTTCTAGGTGCTGATCCACCATCTGGGCTGGATACATACTGGATCTGGTGGCTACGGTGACCTCGGAATAAGAGAGAAACAGACTAATATTAGCGTAGATGCCATTCTTCTAATGATGTAGCAAGTACATCGGGTGTTATGGGAAGTATAAAAATCCTAACAATAATTCCTCAAGAAGTCAAAGCAGAAAGGAGTCGTACAAACCAGGGGTAGGAGAAAAAACGTAATGTCTTCACTGATTCTGAGAAGATTGTGAAGTTTTCAGAGCTTACGTTTGACTTGTTTAAATGCACTTGTATCTAAATGCATTTATGATGTGAAATGAATGTAAACACGGTGAGTTACGTCTGAAGGACTGGACAAAACCTAAACAGTTGTTTGGACTATTTATTTGTAATTATTGAAAAAAGTACTTAGAATTATTTAGGTAATTTAACAAAAATGATATTCAAAGTCTGTGAATTGTAGATGAAAAATATTTTTGGAATTAGATCGTTATTCTAGCATCAGATCCAATTACAGATAAAATGTGACGTGCAGCAAAACCCAGCGTCGATATCTGATTCGATAAACATTCATGTCGAATCAGTTGCACTTGTAATGTAGATTGAAAGGCAGAAGATATAGATGTTGATCCTGTGCAGAGTTGTTCTCGATCATCCGGATCACACCGTGAACACACACCCGGAGCAGTGGGCAGCTATATCCAGCGCCCGGGGAGCAACTGGGGGTTCAGTTCCTTGCTCAAGGGCACTTCAGCCATGGGTACTGAGGGAGGAAGAGAGCGCTGTTCATTCACTCCCTCCCACCTACAACTCCTGCCAGCACCGAGACTCAAACCTGCGACCTTCAGGTTACAAGTCCAATTCTCTAACCATTAGGCCACAGCAGCCCCACAAGGACGTGATCTGTGACCTACACAAGCTCTTCTCACACCGTCCTGTTAACATTCAGCTTTAGCTTCTCTCTGCATGTTTTGTGTTCCTGCAGCACATTTAAATCAGACCCGTCTTTGATGCTTCCGTCCGTCTGTCGTGGTAACAGGCTCTGCTCTCTTCTGTCTGTGC
>NC_056576.1:1925000-2012500 GCF_018340385.1 Cyprinus carpio | reverse complement strand
CACAAAAATCATGCAGTTAATGACATGTACTCAAGCAAACGGGGAACGTGTGTGTGTGTGTGTGTGTGTGTGTTCAGGGGATGGCGCTGCAGAAGAAGGCGACTGAGGACCGTCTGGCCATCCCGGGTTCGGCTCAGTCCTTCCTGGCGCGTCAGAGACATGCCACCATCACCCGCCGGGTGCATCAGGGCCAGCCCACTGGAGCCTGGTAGAACGTCGCCACGGCAACCCTCACCACAGCCAATCAGGACTCCACCTGAACACCCCCCCCCGACCCAACCTCACTGTCTTAATCTTCTCCTCCACCAATCAGGGTAACCGGACACGCCCACTTCAATCAAATCAGCATGAACACACTCCACACCGATGAGACGTTTGTTCCTGTCAGACGCTTTTTAAAGGAGGCTTTAAGGGTGGTTCCTGACGCACAGTGTTTTATTTGCTCTTAATTTACTCTGTTCTCTTTATTCTCCATTGACATCTATGCATTGACAGAGAGAAGTGTTCGTCATGTTTATTTTAAATGTCGTTACTTCGGTGCTTGTTGTTTGTTTTGATTCATTCCCGATGCCTTTAACACAGCCTCTCTGCTGCTGATCCCTGTCTGAGCCGTGTGTGGGCCGTCCGGTCCGGATCAAACACCTCAGCGCAGACTCAGGGGTTCAGATCAGCTGAACTCGACCTGCTCCTCACGGTACAGCAGGAGCGGCAACCCACACACTTCCTGTGTGACTGACGCCTGTCAATCTCTCTCTTTCACAGTGACGTCAGAGCATGACATCGGGGGCGGGGCTGAATGATTCAGGGGCGGGGCTGAATGACATCGGGGCGCGGGGCTGAATGACATCAGGGGCGGGGCTGAATGATTGTGTGTGATGTGAGCTCATGCTGCTGAGTTTAACCCATCGCTGCACACTAACTAACCCAGAATGCTAACCGCTTTCCTTCCGATCAGAAGTGGGCGGGGCCGGCACGCGTCAATCATTCTGTGACTGTTACGCTTTATAGATGAACTCCTACACTTTCCTCATGTTTTTATTTGAGTCTCATCGGTCGTTGTGGAGTGTGTGAGTATTTCCTGTAGTTTCTGAACAAACGAGCGTCTTCATGCTCATCATACCTTCTTCATCAGCATTTTAACAGATTCTTCCTTCAGCGTCTGGATGCTGGGCGTGTTTCGGTAGAGTCAGCGTGAGAATGACAGAGGATGCTCTGCTAGGTGTTTTATACTAAATCAGTAAGTGCTTTCCATGATGATGATGATGATGAATCTGACATAATGTTACAAACGATATTCTGCTTTTCTTCATCAGCTGTTACTAAATATTCCTGTAATAATGCACAATGATTGCCGGACGAGCAGTCAGCAGTGTTCTTGTGTGGTTTATAACAGGCGATTGAATGAGTTTCTCATGTGTGGACTGAGTTCAGAGGTCAAACACAACCGTCCGTGAGCAGTGATGTGTACGATTGCTTGTATACAGTGTGTACGTACTGTATGTGTGCGGCTGGAGGAACCGTTTAGATGCGTCTCATAATGTGTCTCCGTTCACTCTGTTGATGAATCTGTGCTTCCAACGCTGCAAACCTGTACAGTTGTCATTCAAGTTGTAAATAAAGCTTGTATAAAACATTCATGTTTCAGAATCATGGCTTTTCTTCGTTTGATTTGCCGTCATTGATTATCTTTTCGTTAGAAGACGGTTCTCTGTAGATGATTTCTAGATGTTCTTCATCTGTTCACTGTAACATGTAAAGCCCAAATGAAATGACCTCTGACCCCTGTGAAGGCACCGACTGAACACCGTCAACTAACAGACAGAATTTCCAGAAACTCAGATTTGCACCCAGTGAGAATCTAAGTGCGTAAGGATAAATGTTCTCATCCAAGCAAATGAAACGCATTGGTGTTCCTACATTAGATGATGATAAACCCTTTGCAGAGACCGTGAGTGTGAATGAATCCACCATTGCTTTTTCATATCATCATTCTTCCTGTTATTTGCTCCTCTTTCACAAAACATTCTTAAGAGAAGTTTTCTTAACTGCCATTTTCTTCTTATTTTTAACTCGAGAAAAATGTTAAGAATATTTTTTATTCCCAAAGAATGTTCTTATCTTTTTTTCTGAAGACAAAACTTAAGAAGATTTCAAATTCTTGAAAAGAATCTCTTAAAAATCATTGTAAC
The DNA here is from genome assembly GCF_018340385.1 of Cyprinus carpio. NCBI lineage: Eukaryota > Metazoa > Chordata > Actinopteri > Cypriniformes > Cyprinidae > Cyprinus > Cyprinus carpio. The sequence goes on along the minus strand of NC_056576.1, from coordinate 2,010,311 downwards.
AACTTCTTAAAGTTAGGAAAGGCCCAGACTTCTCTTAAATCCTAAACAGAACTAGATACAGAACTCCGTCAAGACAAACTTTAGCTTGGTTTGAGGAAGACGATCCTGAAAGTTTAAAGTAGTTGTAAAAGCCCAAAGTTTGAAAAGTCAAATGAACTGTTGTTTAAGCAGCACACAGGACTATAGAAGGGATGTGCACGAGTTACTGGACGCGTTCACTCGGAAGAGAGCACAAAAACAGCACAAAACGAATGAAACGGATCGCTGCAGCTTGAGACGGGCTCTTTACAAGTAACTAGAAATAGCTAAAAATAGTGTCTCTGCAGGAAGCACAAAAAGACAACTTTGAGAACAACTTTTCAAGAATTGCACTTTAAGAACATTCTTATGAACTTCGTGGAATATCTTGACTAATTTCTTAAGAAGATTTTCGTTGAATCCGGCCCCAGGAGGCTCCTTGTTGACAAATGATGTGTGCATTTATGAAGCTGAGTGTGTGTCCAACCCAGTGTTGTTGATTTACTGTGTTCACTGCACACTGAATCTCCACATGAACATTAATGGAGTTTATCTGCCCCCTGCAGCTCCTGTGTCTTTGTCTGTTGTCCTCAAACCAGGATGAAGGCCGCTCTGTGTTTTCGGGTTCATTCAGGTTCGGTTCTCGGAGGAACTCATCCTTGGCCTCAGACTCGGCGTTAGTGTGAAGGATTCGCTCGGCGTCTCTGTTCTGTGCGATAGAGGCGAGGGAGTTTAAATGCATGGGTGTATTGGGGTTTGATGTATTGTGGCTGAGCTGTAGGAGCGACAGGAAAAGCTGACATCAGGCCAGCGCTGATCATTCATATGAAGATGTGTCCTCTCTTCACACGCGTCTGCTGCCAAACTCTGTAATGAAACCAATGGACTGACATACAGCACAAACATCTGCTCGTCCTCTGAGCATAAAACACATGAGCAGGTCTGTCTGTCCGAGCCGGAGCTCCAGGAGCATCCTCCTCCTGTGGAGAGAACACCGTGTCCATACTCCTTCATTAAAGTCATGTGTTAGTTCGGTACACTCACTGGTATATCTGACAGTCATTAGCAGCAGGAATGAGCTGTAAAAACTGTTTTCTGTTATTATTGATCATTTTGGCTATTTGCAGGACATGCTTTGAATATTTCCCCATTCATATTAAAGGGTTAGTTCACACAAAAATGAAAATTAGCCTATAAATTACTCACTCTTAAGTCATCCTAGGTGTATATGACTTTATTATTTCAGGTGAATCCAGTCAGAGTTATTTAAAAAATTGTCTTTGATCTTTCAAGCTGTGTAATGCCACTCAGCGGGTGTTGCTTGCATCTGTCCAAAAGAAGTGAAATAAAAAGCGCCCATCCATACAAAAAGTGTCTCACACGGCTCCGGGGGGTGAACAAGGCCTCCTGTAGTGAACCGATGTGTTTTTTTATAAGAAAAATAACCAAATTCAAAGCATAATAATCACTTTAATCTAGCTTGCGCTCACTGTTGTGCACGGAAGCAGTTCCGGGGGAATGACGTATGAGGTCAGCGTTGTCCAGCGAATCCAACTGCGACTGGATTCACCTGAAAGAAGAAAGTCATATACACCTAGGATGCCTTGAGGTCATTTATGGGTTAATTTTCATTTTTGGGTGAACTAACCCTTCAGCTGAGAGCAGTTGGCATTGATATGAGTGTTTTGGTGTGTCTGGTTTTGATTCACTAAAGCTGTTTCGCATTGAGGGTCTTTCAGTGGTTTGTCCAGAATCTGTCACGGCCGTGTGATGTGGTCACATGACTGTGTCCGGCTCGACTGATTCAGTCTGATTACTGGACGTTCACGTTTCATGTGGTCAGCTCGGACATGACAGAGGAATGAGAGCTTTCGTTCGGACGGCTCCTCACGCTCAACGCTTCATCTGTCTCTGTGAGCAATATTTCAGAAATGTTTTTTTAGCTTTTACAAGCATGAGCTGCTGTTCTGTGCTGCAGCAGAAGAGCGTGACAAACGTGTTCATTGAGGCTGTTTCTGACAAACACGAAGGCTTTGATGACCAACTCGTTCCTCACAGAGTTTCCATCTGAAAGTCAGCAGCGTCTGTTGGAGTCTCTCAGAATCTGCAGGAGTGTGTTCATATTTATCTGTGGGCTGTGAATATTCCCTCAGTCTCAAGCTGAGCGTTTCCATATGGCTGATCTTTTGCCATCCGTCTGTCCTCAGGACTCAGAGCTTCAGAAACAAAGGGTTAATCATCTCGATTACTGCAGAAATGATCCTATCATCCTCAGAAAGGCTGAACAGCACGATGAATCAAAAGCTGATGGTTTTTAGTTCATGTCTCTATCTATATGATAGCGTAAACATTCATAAAATTCTTTTGTCAAATTTAGTTTTCTTTAATGGGAAAAGAGACCAAAAACTTTGACAACTCATCTTGAATAGATGTGGATTTTTCCAAAACAGTTTTTTTTTTTTTTTTTTGGTTCTGTAGTTCTGATAAATGCCATCAGCCAAACCCCATTCTCTAAAAAAATAGATGTTTTCAAATATTTTTGTAAAATTCAATTCAAAATATACAAAAAAGATCCAAAAATATATATAAAATACATTGTATCTTTTTTGTACATTTTTGAAAATATATTTTAACAATATAAATATATAATTAGCCCTGCATATATTTTAATCCAAGAAAATACACACACATTTGTTGTCTGTAACTCATGTAAGCATAACACATTTGCGTAAAAATTGGCAAGGAACAACAACAAACAAACTAAAAAAAAAAAAAAAAAAAAAAAATAATATATATATATATATAATATATATATATATATATATATATATATATATATATATATATATATATATATATATATACGTGTATTTTTGGTGCGTTATATGAAGGTTAAAACTAAATATATATTTTAATTTCGCTGTTTTTTGCCATATGGGACCAAACAAATGTCTCTCCTTCATGTCATTCCAAACCTTTGACTAACTTTCTTATATAAAACACACAACAACAACAAAACATGAATGAATATGGTAACTGAACAGTTTTGACCTCAATTATATGGAGAAAAAAAAAAGAGTCTCAAAATATATTTTGTGTTTGACTGACATCTGCTTTGGTGTACTGATGGAGATGTGCTGAATGCTGTGATCATTAATATTTCTGCTTTCATCTGGTGCACCTGTTTCTGTGTGAAGTTTCTCCTCACACGTGTACGTTTGAACATACAGATGTTTCCGTCCATCAGATAAATGAAATGAGTCGAAGCTTTGTTCTTATTACCAAAGATCTGTTTGATGTGCATCACAATATTCAAACTAACACAACCAGCATCAAATGAATTTCACAAGTGCAAAAGACAAAGAAATTATAATTACATTCATTTGAAATCACTGTTTCATAAATTAAATGTAAGTAAATTGTGCACAATTAGGCAGTGTCTCCTCAAAATATTGGATGAGATTTTTAACATTTAAACAGACTCGTATAACCCTGCTTCTTAAGAAACCCACTCTTAACCCATCTCTTTTAGAGAACTACAGACCGGTTTCCCTTCTACCTTTCGTTTTAAGAATATTAACTACTGGGGTGCCTCAGGGCTCAGTTCTTGGACCACTTATCTTCTCTGTCTACATAGCATCATTAGAGAAAACATGGCTTTTCATATCACTGCTATGCTGATGACACTCAACTCTACTCTCATTCCATCCTGATGATCCATCGGTAGCTGCTCACATCTCAGCTTGTCCTTCATTCTTGCTGGATGAAGGACCATCACCTTCAACTCAACCTTGCCAAGACAGAACTGCTTGTGGTTCCAGCAAATGCATTTCTTTATCAAAATTTCACCATCAACCATAACTCCTTCAAAAACAGCCAGAAACCTTGGAGTTATGATTGATGATCAGCTAACTTTCTCAGACCACATTGCTAAAACTGTCCGGTCCTGCAGATTTGCTTTATTAAACATCATGAAGATCAGGCCCTTTCTTTCAGAACATGCTGCACAACTCATTGTTCAAGCTCTTGTTCTGTCCAGGCTGGACTATTGCAGTGCTCTCTCGGCAGGTCTTCCAGCCAGTTCTATCAAACCTCTACAATTAGTCCAAAATGCCGCTGCAAGATTAATTTTTAATGAGCCGAAAAGAATGCAGATCACACCTCTGTTTATCAGTTTTCACTGGCCACCGATAGCTGCTCACATAAAATTCAAGGCATTAATGTTTGCATACAAAACCACCACTGGTGTACGCTCTTCTGTGTCAGCCGTGCTGCGCTGATGCATTGTTTGCTTTCAAAACAAATCTCAACAACACACAAAAAAACGTATCCTTGTGGCACGGCTGATACAGAAGAGCGTATGCCAACTGTGTACTGCTCAGAATTGTCAATATGGCGCTACGCTGATTTGGAGAGAGACAGAGGAGAGGAATTGTTGAATAAAGTCATTATTTTTGTTTTCTTCGTGTACAAAAAGTATTCTCGTCGCTTCATAACATTACGGTTGAATCACTGATGACAGATGGAGTATTCTGACGATGCTTTACATACTTTCCTGGATCTTGACACTGTTATTTATTTGGCAGTCTATGGGACAGTCTGAAGCCTCCTTGTTTTTATCCAAAATATCTTAAATTGTGTTCCGAAGATGAACGGAGCTTTTACGGGTTTGGAACGACATGGGGGTAAGTGATTAATGACAAAATTTTCATTTTGGGATGGAGTAACCCTTTAAATTCGTTAATTCAAATGTAGACGCGCACAAATAAAGAGTGACACGTCTGCACCGCAGCGATATAAAAACATCTCAACTTTTCAGAATGCCGCAAGCGCACTGCAAGTCATGTACTATACTAAATATACTTAAAACGTCAGTACAGTAAAAGTACTAAAATTTGTTGTAATAGTCATTTTTATAATAAATCCAATAGCAAGATGTGAAAAAACTAGGGAGTTGAAATGTCAGCTGAGCTAATGAATGATCCTCTGCTGCCATCTACTGGTTATAATGCTAATTTCATGTCATTTTCACCTTTAAAGTCTTTTTCCGCCAGGAGACACTTTTTTGGCACATTTATCTTCATGAACGATAAGTGAATATTTAACGTGAATTGTACTGCACAACTGTAGAGTTAAAACATTTTAGGATTATAAAATATTACATGAATCGTGCACATCTTTGTCACCTTTTTCGCCCATGATGAGTATGCATCCCTGCTTAAGTCCAGATACATTTACTGGAGATGCAAAATGAAGATATGAAGTCTTGATGAACAGAATGAAGTGAGTTTATTATTAAAACAGAAACTAATATCTGTCAATGGCATTTAAAAGCTTGTTTCCCTTTGAAATAAGTTGATTTTTAAGATTTGTTCTTGTTTTAATCATGAACTCACTTTTGATCAGTTTCTCAGAAAACAACTTCGTATCTTCAGTATGCACCTCCAGTGAATTAATCTTGATTTATGAATCTTTAGACATTTACACTGGAAAGTGAAACAAAAATTATAAAATATATATATATTTTTGTAAAATGAATTAAAAAGAAATGGAAATCTGTTGGGAGTTGTATTTTCAAACTTTGAAGTGTTGTTAATTGAACTCATTTTCTGCTTCCTATACATTTACATTAAGAGACTATATTACCGTATTGTGTTCCCTTTAATTTATTCCTTATTTGATCTTAAAATGGTCTTTAAAAAAATTACCGTCATGTTGAAGGGCTCATATAATGTCAGCAGTGCCTCGTGTTAGGACTGGTTAATATTATATACTAATTGTGTCATGACCTGATGAGAAGGAATAAGTGGAAAGTAAGTCTTTATCTTGTATTGTAGTGTCCACGGAGGGGTTTAAAGCCCTGTGATGATGAGAGGCATCAGTTTTCATCCAGACGTGTCTCTGATGAACCGTTTCTCTGAGCTCCGGACCTCCACGGTTCTCCAGCTTTGCTCTCAAATGTCTTTCTGTGTGTTTTCTTTCCCAGAAGGGCTGGAAAATGTGTTTCAGAGCCGCTCTGGTGCGATCCGTCATTCAACAGTCAGGTCCGTTGGCCTGCGGTCCTCTAAACTCTGGCCAGCATGTGAGGCTTTAGGAAGTGGACGGTAATAACGGCACATCAACACGGCCATCGGCATCTCCTGCAACACCTTCCTCTGGAAACACAAACTTCTGTGTTTACTGGAAGTGTGATGATGATTTGTGTTTGATGTGACGCCTCTGGACAGCTGGTGCATTCTGGGATAAATAAACACCAGCGCAGAAATTCCACAGGTCGACATGAAACATGAAGAACACACATGCAATAAAAGCGTCAGCAGACGCCTGTCATGTTAATGGTGTTGCTGCAGTGTTTTTATGTTCACAGTGTTTTAGTGTCAGAAAGCACACAGACTTCATCAGATGTGAGCTCGGATGAGAGGAACATTCAGTCACATCACAGCACATCAGCAGATGCACTCAGGCTGGTTTATTTGCCTGTATTTTTCACACCACATGAATCCCTACCTGTTTGGAAAAACATCTAATATATTTTTTAAATATATTTCAAAATATACAAAGAAAAGGCCAAAAAATACATTTGTTAAAATGTATTTATCTAAATATATTTTCTGCTAATATATTTTTTTGGCCATTTCTTTGTATATTTTTAAAGCATTTAAAAAATGTACTTTTGTCCCTCATATATTTCAGTCCAAGAAAATACATATGGCACATGTGAAGAAAAACTGTCTATAATACTGTATGTGTGAACACATAACGCATTTGAATAAAAACCAGCAAGGAACATACTTTGCAATGTTATATAAAAATGTAACAAATAAAATTTTTTACTTACCATAAAATCATGCATTTTACATAAAATTCAAATTTAAACCACTTTACTGAAGGAAAGTGTGTAGTTTCCATATGTGGGCCAAAACATGCATTTTCTTGTTCCATCTGTTCTCTGTGAATGCAGGCAGTGTTCATTAAATTCAGATTTATACCTAGCAAGAAAATAAATATGAAGCTTTCAATCCGCAGACACTTCTGAATTATTAGAGTAACAGACCAGCTGAAGCATCTCTCTCTCCCTAAACACAATTGAGCAAAAACCTTGCTAAAGTGTCACTGGAGATGTTTTTTATTTTTAATGTTGGTTAAATCAAGTGTTGATTGATTTTAGGTTTTTCAAGTCTATGGAAGATTTGTCTACATTTGAAATGATGGGGTGACGCAGAAGAACACCTCAAGAAACAGTTGTTTGGTCCCCTACACCCTTCAACCCTTCGAAGTGCTCACTCCGGAGGGTAAACCCTGTGAAGGGATTAGGGCATAGGGATGAGCCCTTCTGAATGGAACGCAGGGTTAGTTTGAGTTCAAATGAGAGTCCGTGGGATGATTTAAAACAAAAAAAATCATTTTCAGAGACAGGAGAAGAGATATTCTGATGATTACTGCGTGCCGAATTTTTTGTAAAGTACGTTCGTAATTAATGTAATGATATAAAGTCTATCGTATAAAGTCAGTAATCATAACTTCAATCAGTTAAAACATCATAATCATGATCTGAAAAGTTTACAATTACGTTTAGCAACTGAACACCCAAAAACAGTATCAGGCAGTGATGTGCATACATGGATTTAAAGAAGTATTTGAAAAATATAAAATTACATTTACTTTGGAAAATATAGGCTACTTGGAACAGCACTAAGAAAATGTGTGTACAGTTCATTTCAAATCTGAAAGAGACAGGTCTACTAGAACGAATATGAAGATCATAGAATCTTTCTATGATTTCTATGTTATCTTTCTCAGCCAGAGGTCCAGTCCAGCAGGTGGCGGTAGAGCACCTATTAGCTGGTTTGCCAACCGCCAAAAACACTTAAGAAGAAGAAGAAGAAGAAGATGATGATGATGCTCCTCGCCCAGTGCTGCTGTAGCTCAGGTAAGGTTCCTTTCATGCTTGTTGCTTAATTATTGGGGTTTCTTCAGTGCTTGTTGTTTTAGGCCTGCTTGGTTTTTATTGGCATCATGCTTGTTTCTTCAGCCTTATCTGCTGATTGCATGCTTTAGAGCTAGTCTTATTTGGCAGTGTGCTTATTGTTTAGGGTTATTAGTTATTATTGGTTACATGCTTCTCTGGCCTTCTGTTTGTTATTAGCTTGTTGTGTAATTCAGCTGTGAAGCTGAGGTGCGCTGGTATGTTCTTCAGTACGTGAATAGAGCTGTAGTTTTGGAATTTGATCATTTCTGGCACTTCGATTGATTTTCTCTGGGTTTGTGTTCAGGATGCTGGACGTATGGTTTGTTTTGTTGGGTTTTATTGTTGCTCTTATGAATTGAAGGGTGCCAATCCAAACTGTGCTGATTATCTCTGACAGCAGTGATTCTGACTGGGGTTTATTATAGCCAAACACACATTTACAGTAAATCACCATTCGGATGTTTATATAACTGTATTTGACATCCATTAGAAATATCTGCTCTCAGAGCAGCTTTCACAACTTGATACCATCATACTTCTTGTTTTACAAAGAAAAATCCTTTCACACTTCATTGGCCACCAGAAATAAACCGTCCCGTTCAGATTCATAAATCCATCAGATGATTTATTCTAAAGAGCGTAATAAAAGCTCTCTTCCAAAGAGCCGCGGCGCCAGTCATCGGTTCAGGCAGAATCTGTCGAGTCCAAACGTCTCAGCGCTGGAACGCCAGTCCTAGACCGCCGCTTCCCATCGTCTATATTCAGCTGAATAGAGTTCAACATTGTAACATCACAGACTAACATAATCACTGTAACGTCACAAACACCATTACAGTTTGCCATTCTGCCATGAACAATCACATAAACACATTTAGATCAACTAAAACGATCCGTTCAATAAATTAAATGACTCATTTCTATGTCATAAACAACATTTTAAACAATCGTCAAATGCATGAAGTTGACAGACTGAAAAGATGAAGAAACATGAAAATTCACTGCTGTTCATTAGTAGCTGATTTAGTCACAAAAATATAATGACTCTTATTTATATATTTATATAATAAGGAAACAAACAAATGCTTTATTCAAAACTAAATTACATCTATATATTTACATGGAAGTGTTCAGCATGAAGCAGGAGGTTCAGAGTCTGTCCGTGGTTCATCAGACCTTACACAAGCAGCAGCAGGATCTGAACACACAGAGCCGTCGCAGTGAGGGCGGGGCTCCAGGACGAGGAGGAGGAGCCTGAGAACGTCCTGTGCTGATTGGCTCGGCCGTGCTCCTGTGGGTGTGTCTGGACCGTGAAGTAACCGTTGATGATGCGGACGACAGGAGGCGGAGCCTCAGCCGTCACACTGCGAGAAACGAGAGAGAGATCATGAGAAACACTTCATCATCTTCATCTTCATCTAGTGATGATCAAAATCCAATGTACAACATTTGACATTCAGTGAACATTTTAAATGATAATTATATTTCTACTCCAGCTTGTTGTGTAGTGCATATATTTATGAAAGTTTTTTTTTTCTTTTCTTGATTGATTGATTTCAGTATGTTTCTTCTGATGTTTGTTCATGTTTATTTCAAGTTTAAAGTCTTTATTGTCATATGCACATTTCCATGACCAATGAACTTTTCTGCTGTAACTAGTAGTAAAGAGGAAGAGATGATCGCTTCTAGAGCTGTGCAATTAATCAAAATACACTTTTCATTTCAGTTTCAGCCTCCAACGATTATGAAAATGCAATCATCTAGATTAAACGATTATTGTGCCCCATTCCCTGCGGTGCGCTTTCACTCCTCCATAAAAGCCCAATTTCACATGCAAATCAGTAAAATCATGACTAAAAAATGTGACTTGAAAAATGGGCCGTGCTCGATTAAAGTTGATTTGATTTATTTGTTATTATAAGCGTGAAAGAGAACTTGTGCTGTTGCTCAGAGACGGAACAGAACACGGACGAGTAACGTCAACCTTTAGCTCAAGGTGCGCGGCTAAACGGTCAAATACACACAAAAATGTGTCAAAATGTGGTGCTCGGTGATTAATCATGTAAACCCTCATCAGTTATGTAATATATGAACACAAACAGTTGAGAATGAAAATATGTGCGAAGCTGTAAATTGGATCTGTGCGTGTCTTAAAGTGACAGCAGCCTAATATTCCTGACTTTGACTCAAATAAATAAAACAACAATAAACAAGAAACAAAAGAAAGTTTAATTCTTGCAGTGAAGTTTTATTTTATAAATAATAAACAAAATAAAGTATAATTCTACCAAATAAGACTTTTTACATTCGATTATTTTATTAATTTCTGCAGTAGGTTGTTAGCTAATTAGACTTGCATAAAAAACTTAAAGCGCTGTTTGTTTTTCTATTGTATTTGTCCTTTGCTTTTTATTTTTATTGTATTACTGATAGTTGAACTATTTTCAGTAATTTGAGGACTTTATTTTTTTACTAATGTGATTACCCTGGTATTCTGCTGTGGTACTGAGAATCATGAATCCGTCCATCCTCACACATTAAAGAGAAAAAACACATCTATTGATTGAATTTAGTGATAAAACTGCCAGAGTTTGAGAGCTGAGACTATCACAATGTATTGGATGGGAGGAGCTACAAATAATGTTTCATGAAGTTCGATTCTTGGTATTTAAGAATCAATAACGGTTTATCAACATGAGATAAAAATTGAGAAATCAGTGTTTTTCAACCCAGCCCTAATCCTCATCATGATCTGATGAATATCCAAATCCAGTTTTAAACATGTGACAGATTTCATGTTCCAGAGTCGGTTCACATTCACTCCAGATCAAACGCAGGACTGTGAGTCTTCAGAAGAGCCTGACCTGCACTTCCTCTGGTCACACGTGGTTTGAGTTAAAACTGTTCACAGCAGTCACGTGAGCGGCTCAAATCTGAAGGTTTATGAAATATGAAGAAGAAGGGAGGGAGGTTTGAGTCTGTCAGAGCTCATGAGACGGACGGGAAACACAAATAAAGAGTCTGAGGAGTTCATTCACGTCCTCCATCTGTGTCAACACGCGTGTGTGACGCGTGGCGCTCCGTCTCGATGAAATCCAGGAGGTGACGTGCTTTCTGTCGAGTTCTGGATCTCATATTGAAGCCCGTTTCCCTCCACGGGTTAAAATAAATGAAGTCTGTATTCAGGACTGTGTTTGTTTTGACCGTCTGGGTCTGAACCGGGACCTGCTTGGCTTTCATAAACAGTTTATTAAAGAATTTATTTTTTTACCCAGAATTACGTGGGCGACTGTAAAAGTAAATTCAGCAGATTTCCAGAACATGGCTCAGGCTCAGCAGAGAACATGTCGTGTGGGAATCTGTTCCAAACTACACAGTGTGACCCTGATCCGTGAAATATTGGTGCAAATCAAATACAGCGCGAAGCAGTTGCTTCTAACATATTCTACATCCCTAAACCTACCCAATACCTAAACTTAACAACTCCTTTACTAACTACTAATATAAGCAGTAATTAGGAGTTTGAGGCAGAAGTCACAGTTAATAATGAGAACTGGACCTTAAAATAAAGTGTGACCACCATCACACGGTCTATATTTATTCCTCTTCCATCTTCTCTTGTGATTTGCTCTGTACATGAAGCTCAGGTGAATATAACCTGGTGAATGACGCTCAACTTCCAAGTCTTGTCCACTTTGCAGCTTATTTCAACCTACTGAAACTCTAGATCACTAAAACACAATTCATGATGTAAGAAATCATCACTTTAATTTCATGAGCTGAAACAAAATGCAGTATTTCTTCTATTATATTCATGGAATCCTGGACCGGGTTATTATCGTTTACTAAACATAAAAAAAAAAAAAAAAACATTTTCTGTTTTTGGAAAATGATAAAAACTTAATAAAAAAAACTAAAAACCTAAAAAAAAAGAAAAAAAACGAATAAAAAAGTTTAACATATTTAAAACAAACTAATAAAAATGACAAAAAACTAAATAACTTCAACTAAAATTTTAAATAAACACAAAAATAGTTTAAAATATTAACAAAACATAAACAGAAATATTAAATTGTTTCAGGCAACATTTCTTATTTTCATTTACTTTAAGTTGAAATACTAAAGTGAACTAAAACTAAAAATTAATTTAAGAAACTACTAAAAAACAAATGACAAAAACAAAAACCATTTTTCCTGTAAGTCACTTTGTAAGAACATATTCTACTGACCCTGACGGTCTACTATTCGAATGAGAGCTAGTTGTAGTTAGTAGCATGTCTAAAGTGAACTAGCAGAGTAATAATAATAATAATAATAATAATAATATTAAGACCGTGAGTTGTGCTGCTCTCACCTCTCCATCCGCACCCAGAGCTCGTTGAACTGTCGACGGCGCTGCTTCTTCTGCTTGATGCGGCGCTGCTTCTTCTTCAGCTTGTGCTCCACCTTCTCCAGGAGCTCCAGGAGCCGCGGGTTCGAGTCCTCGTCCTCCTGAAGATCTCGGCTCTCGTGGAGGAACGGCTCCAGCGTCCCCACCCAACACCACCACCTACCCCCACACCCAGCCTGTTCACCTTCTGCCGCTTCCAAGCACAGGAGAAACACTTCAGTACAGACGCACACCCGCTGCCGAGACAGAGCTCAAGCGCTGAGCTGCTCAGCTTGTTCATATACAGTTTCTGGTCCACATTGAATTAAAGAAAATACAGTGGAAGTCAATGGGTTCCCAACATTCTTCAAAATATCAAGAAATCAGTTCAGAATACTTAAGTCAAAGTCTAATTTATATGCAGAGCGCTTTCACAACACTCAGTTTCAAAGCAGAAAATCATGATGTTAATGTTTATCATATCTTCACGCTTTATAGTTGCATGTATCAGATTAGAGCTGAACGATAATACTGTAACATTCTGTGAGCGTTTAACCAATCAAGCAGCTGAGATCTGCTCCAGTATATCTGTACTGTACATATGCAGATAACACATCTCAATAAACATCAACAAATCTTAACAAACAGCGTCTCTCTGACTGCTAAAGCATCGCAGGAACTCAAGACGAACGCTCCGATGTCGATAAGCAGCTGCACATCTTTATAATGAGCTCTCCGGACCTCGGGCTTCAGTCTGGCTGATCATTCACAAGGTTCTGGACCGTGGTTTGATGAAAGGAGGGATTGTTTCTGTTGGGTGTTTTACTGATGATGGACGGCTCACTCTGACTGATGAGAGCACAGCGAAGGAACACGAGCGCTGACTGATAACCAGAGCTTCAGACATGAAAGATCAGAACATCTATATGTATGTAATTTATTAATTTTTAACAGCATTCTTTGACCCCAGCTTCCACATTACTTATATACATTTTATTGTATTTGTCATTGTTTTTAAATTTTTATTTTATTTTTTGTTTCCTGCTTTCACATTAGTTTTAGTTACAGTTTTATTCATTTTATTGTATTTGTCATTGTTTTTATGTATAGTTTTTATTCATTTTTATTTTAGTTTTAGTTATTTTAGGACATGTTGCCTTGGAAACCTTTTTTGCAGTTATCATTTATTTTATTTAAAACTAAAAATTAATAAAACCATATAGGCAGATTTAGGGGAAAAAAACTAAACAAAGTAATAAAAATAACAAAACACAATGAAACCATAATGAAATGAAAGAATATAAAACAAAAATACTCACTCTAACTCAAGCAACACCCCCCCCCCCCTCTCTATAACTTACAATATTTAACTAGTTTACTTATTTTAATTCAAGCAACATTTCTCAATTTCATTAAGTGTTAGTACTAAAACTACAAACTAAAAATTTATTAAACTAAATAATACAATTAATAAAACAAACTAATTAAATTAATGCAACATTAAAATAATAAAAATGTAAAAAATAATGAATAATAAAAACTTAAAATTATTCATAAAACTTATTTTCAGGCAACATTTCTAATTTTCATTTAGTTTAAGTAAGAAGTAAATATATATAAACTAAATATATATAATGTGTAATTATTAATATTATAAAAAAATAAAACTGCATAAAATATTAGCTGTTATATAAATATAAAATAAAAGCTCCTGCTCTTCTGGATGAAGGTCTGCTCATGATTAACTGGCTGATTTTTGTGTAATGTTCCGATGAAACCCTTGAGCCCTTCACACAACGGCCCCATTGTGTGTGTGTGTGTGTGTGTGTGTGTGTGTGTGTGTGTGTGTGTGTGTGTGTGTGTGAGAGAGAGAGAGAGTGTACGTGTGTGTGAGAGAGAGAGTGAGAGAGAGAGCGTACGTGTGTGTGTGTGAGAGAGAGAGAGAGAGTGTTTGTGTGTGTGTGAGTGAGAGAGAGAGTGAGAGAGAGAGCGTACGTGTGAGTGTGTGTGTGTGTGTGTGTGTGAGAGAGAGAGAGTGTACGTGTGTGTGAGTGAGAGAGAGAGTGAGAGAGAGAGCGTACGTGTGTGTGTGTGTGTGTGTGTGTGTGTGTGTGTGTGTGTGTGTGTGTGTGTGTGTGTGTGTGAGTGAGAGAGAGAGCGTACGTGTGTGTGTGTGAGAGAGAGTGAGAGAGAGAGCGTACGTGTGTGTGTGTGTGTGTGTGTGTGTGGTGTGTGTGTGTGTGGTGTGAGAGTGAGAGAGAGAGAGAGAGAGTGTACGTGTGTGTGAGTGAGAGAGAGAGAGAGCATACGTGTGTGTGTGTGTGTGTGTGAGTGTGTGTGTGTGTGTGTGTGTGTGTGTGAGTGAGAGTGAGAGAGAGAGAGTACGTGTGTGTGTGTGTGTGTGTGAGTGTGTGTGTGTGTGTGTGTGTGTGTGAGAGAGAGAGTGTATGTGTGTGAGTGAGAGAGAGAGAGAGAGAGTGTACGTGTGTGTGAGTGAGAGAGAGAGCGTACGTGTGTGTGTGTGAGAGAGAGTGAGAGAGAGCGTACGTGTGTGTGTGTGAGAGAGAGTGAGAGAGAGAGCGTACGTGTGTGTGTGTGTGTGTGTGTGTGTGTGTGTGTGTGTGTGTGTGTGTGTGTGAGTGAGAGTGAGAGAGAGAGAGAGAGTGTACGTGTGTGTGAGTGAGAGAGAGAGCGTACGTGTGTGTGTGTGAGAGAGAGTGAGAGAGAGAGCGTACGTGTGTGTGTGTGAGAGAGAGTGAGAGAGAGAGCGTACGTGTGTGTGTGTGTGTGTGTGTGTGAGTGTGTGTGTGTGTGTGTGTGTGTGTGTGAGTGAGAGAGAGAGAGAGAGTGTACGTGTGTGTGAGTGAGAGAGAGCGTACGTGTGTGAGTGTGTGTGTGTGTGTGAGAGAGAGAGAGAGAGAGAGAGAGTGTATGTGTGTGCATACGTGTGTGAGAGAGAGAGCGTACGTGTGTGTGTGTGTGAGATATACAGAGCATACGTGTGTGTGTGTGTGTGTGAGAGAGAGAGCATACATGTGTGTGTGTGTGTGTGTGAAAGAGAGAGCGTACGTGTGTGTGTGTGTGTGTGTGTGTGAGAGAGAGAGAGAGAGAGAGAGCGTGTACGTGTGTGTGTGTGTGTGTGTGTGTGTGTGTGTGTGAAAGAGAGAGCATACGTGTGTGTGTGTGTGTGTGTGTGTGTGTGTGTGTGTGAGAGAGAGAGAGCGTGAACGTGTGTGTGTGTGAGAGAGTGAGAGAGAGAGAGAGCGTACGTGTGTGTGTGTGTGTGTGTGTGTGTGTGTGTGTGTGTACCTGTGAGTGAGAGAGAGAGAGAGTGTACGTGTGTGTGTGTGTGGAGAGAGAGTGAGAGTGTGAGAGAGCGTGAGAGAGAGTGTGTGTGAGAGAGAGAGAGAGAGCGTGTGTGTGTGTGTGTGTGTGTGTGTGTGTGTGAGAGAGAGAGAGCGTGTGTGTGTGTGTGTGTGTCGTCTCAGTCCAGGAGAAGGCCCTGTCATTCAGCGAGTCTCGTCAGTCTGAAGCGCTCACATACGTCCGGATTCAGCTGTCAGCAGTCGTTTAATCTTCACGTGCATCACGCGCTGAATCTGACGAGACGCGATGCTCCGCTGCATGCTTACACAGAAAAGCAATGGAAAAGCTGTGCAGAGCTGCTACTGTATGTCTGATATTTGATGTGTGCGTGATGCTGACAGACAGGAAGAGTTTGAATCGTCTGGACTCTCAAACTGAATGTTTTGGCTAAGAAGTATTTAACATTTTCCTCCATTTCTATTATTTCTGAACATATCGGATATGTTTAAGGACAGCTCAGGTGCATTAAAGAATATTAACAGATACAGCTTTGGAATAATGTATTAGTGTTGAATTAATGTTGAAATGAACATTAACTTAGTTTACAGTTTGTACAGTGTGTGTGTTACCTGTGTAGCGTCTGTCCAGCAGGCGTGTGCTCCACCTCATACCCTTCACGCCGCAGGACGTCAATCACAGTGTTGTTTCCCAGAAAGTGACCTGAAACACAAACACTACACCTTCAGACACACAAGACAGGCAATACTACACTAACACACAAAAACGCACACACACTCTCTCTCTCACATATACATACACACACACACACACACACACTGGACTGGGCTTGCTTGTTTATTATTTAATAACAGAAACCCTAAAGTTGTATTTTTGTCAGTGTAAAGGCTGTTTCACAGTAACAGTGAGCTGAATAATCCTCAGACTGAAGGAAGAGTCTCTGGTTCTCTCAACATGAGCACAGGAGAGCTGTCAGTCACTGCATGAGCAACCATACTTATCTGAAAATGTAACTCTGATATTTCATTGTGAATTTAAAAGTAATGTGTTACTTTACTAGTTACTTGGAAAAAGTAATCTGAACTTGTGTTACTTGTAATGTGTTACTGGTTAATGGTTCAAACGATGGAACAGTCACAACTACAGTATCTAGTTCATTTCTGCAACAATGCATCGCACTGTGTACTACATACTAGTTCAGCAGCGAGGTACTCCGCTGTATGGGAACGCTGCTCTGAATGGCAGTGTTGATCGATGATTGAAGAGCCGATGGACAGCTGAGATGAGCGATGACCACCTAAAAGCTTTTATTCAGAACTTCCTGAGCTCGGGCTTTTAGCGCTTGTTTTCTTAAACAACTGCCTAAAAAACAGAAACAAAGAAGAACTCGTGCGTGAGATCCTGACACCATGAAGACTTCATTAACTTTAGTGAGCTTAACTAGTATTTTAACTGCTTTGAAGTCAATATGAAATAAAAGCTGATCTTACTGTCTCATCAGATGTTCAAAGCCAAACTCTTTGGGTTTATAGCATTTGCTGGTCGACCGATATTGGATTTTTGACAGCCGATGCCGATATCTTGGAAAGCAGGGGTCGATAGCCGATATAATTTTTTTAATTAATATTTAAGAAATTTGACAGCATTTGACAATGGATTTAAAAAAAAAATGTGTAAAATAAACATACTTATACTTTAGATGACAAAGTATTTTTCACAAATAAATAAATATTTAATAAAAATATAATTAAAAAGGAAGTAAACACTGTAACTAACAGGGCACTCAGTATTCTGGGAAGTCTGTGTGCATTGGGAATCATAATAAAGCAAGGGTAACACTCATTTTACATACAGCACACTGAGAAAATGACATGAATATGACAGTGCGCAAATACATAAAGTGCAGCATAATTTGAAATCACGAGTTTAAGGCAAGAAATTCACACGGACAGACCATCACACAGAGAACACGCAATCATGCTGGATACACACACACACACTTCACAAGATCTCACAGCTGGATTCGACCAAGTTTGCAAGGTTTGTGAAATTAAATGTTCATTATTCAAAATAAAAGTCCTGCCTTGAACACATCGGCCAAGCAGAAAAACGTATTGACCGATGCCGATATTTGAAAAATGACAAATATCGGCTGATATATCGGCCTTGGCGATATATTGGTCAATTGCTAGTAACATTACAAACACTCTTTTCTCAGTTTTATCACTAATCCTTCAGCTATAAAACAAAGATTTTAATACTTTTGTCTAGTTCTCTAGTACAAATATCTGAACATTTTTAAATCAAGATACATTTACTTGAAATGAAATGACGTCAGAGATCTTGTTTTCTGAAAAATCTGGCAGATATTTTTATCGTTTTAAGAACAAATTAATAAATTTTTCAGAAAACAATACTTAATATATACACATTTACTTGAAGTAAAATAACCCCTAATAAAAATAATGCTCCAGATTTTTTAAACTGTGCAACCAATTTTCCATATTATTTAAATAATAATTTTTTCTTTGATGTCCTGTAGAATCTTATTTTATTGAATTTCTCCAACACTGTGCCAGTCCATCAATTAATGTCCTGAGAAGTGAAAAGCTGAGGGTTTGTAAGAAACAAATCCAGCATTAAGATGTTTATAACTCAAATACATAGAGTCTATAATCCATAATAACACTTCCTCCAGTGAAAAAGTGTTCTGGTGTGAATCAGGAGAGAAATCTGCACAGATCAAGCACCGTTTAAACAGCTCTAAACAAATATGTGTCTGGATTTTGATGTGAGAGACAACAGCAGATGCACTTTTTCACTGGAGGAAGTGTTACATTTACATTTACATTTAATCATTTAGCAGACGCTTTTATCCAAAGCGACTTACAAATGAGAACAGTAGAAACAATCAGATCAACGAGAACAACAACGGTATACAAGTGCTATGACAAGTCTCAGTTAGTCTAGTACAGAACACGTAGCCAGGTTTTTTTTTTTTTTTTTTTTTGGTTTTGGTGAATATGATAGAAAAAGAAAAAAGGTAAGTACAAGTATTAGGTTGGTCAGGTGCAGGCGAAAAAGATGAGTCTTTAGATGTTTTTTGAAAATGAGTAAAGACTGATTTTGAACCTCTTTGGGATGGCAACACAAGGCGTCGTTCACTTGCAGAGCGCAAACTTCTGGAGGGTGCATAAGATTGAACTAGTGAGTTTAGGTAAGTTGGCGCCGTGCCAACGTACAATTATGGATTATAGACTCTATGTATTTGAGTTAAAAACATCTTAATGCTGGATGTGTTTCATCTTTTTGTCTTCTCCAGATGTTAACTGATGGACTGGAGTGCTGTGGATTACTTGTGGATTATTGTGATGTTTTTATCAGATGTTTGGACTCTCATTCTGACGGCACCCATTCACTGCAGAGCATCCATTGCTGAGACACTGATGCAGTGCTACATTTCTACAAACCTGATGAAGAAACAAACTCATCCTAATCTCTGATGAACTGAGAGTGAACACGTTCAGCACATGTTCATTTTTAGGTGAACTATTCCCAGACTAGACAGAATATTCTTGTTCTTGGGTTTCCTGCATCTATAAACTCAATATATAAACTCTTCTCATAAACTCATGTGAACACTATGGAAACGTTGCTGGAATTACCTGCACTGGAAAAAGGTTGTATGTCTAACATTATTCCCATTAAAATGCGCTAGAAATGCATGAATTCAAAAGTCAGAAATGTATTCGATACAAAGCCACACCCTGGATCTTTACTGCTGATTTTAATAAGGCGCAATGAATAGTTAGTTGTTGTTGGAAGCTCGAGTCTTGGCATGAAAGCGCTTTTCTTCAGCTTGGATTATTAGATGTGGTGCTGGAGGTAAACGCTGCATAAAATCCAACAAAGAAGCAAAGCCAAATAAAATCTCCCAGTGTTATTTCAGCGCTCTCATTAATACTCTGCTCCTCCGTCCAAATCTGAAGTCAAGGAAACTTCATAAGTCACAGGGAGTTCTAAATGTAGTTATTGCTGAATGCATCTTAGAGTCGCTTCATGTCTTCTCGAGTCTCCTCGGATGCTCTAAAGTCTTTGAGAAGTGGGTGAGGAGCTAAGCGCATGAATAAAACACTTCAGCGCTTGTTTTTATAATGGTGTGGTATTTTAGTGGGAAGTCGTGTCTGTGGAGGAATGTTTACTGGCAGTTAACATGCTTTAAGAGTCAGTCCTGCGTGAGCGGCTCTCGGCGGCGCTTCGGTGAAAAACACCGTTCTTGAACAGCATATCATAATCAGAAATGTTTCTTGAGCAGCAAATCGGCAGCTCTCGATGTAGCTCTCGATGGCGCCGCAGATGGCTGCTTCAGTGCTTGGCTCTCCAGTGTTTGTACTGTTTTTGTTCGTTTTTCCTGTTTTTTTGTTTAACAAACACGATCAGTTTCACCAGGGAAGAACTGCTGAACATTCGGCAGAACACACCACAAGATCTTTTACCGGATTTCAATTATTCAGACGTTTTACTGAACGTTGTTGTCGGCGGAGCAGCGGCGCTGATCAAACGCTTCAGGACGCGCAAACGGGGGAAGCGAGCTGGTGCGCTCGTTAGACTCAGGAAGCGCGGATTTCGAACGCCGTTGCCTAGCATCCATCTGGCAAATCTCCGCTCTCTACCCAACAAAACAGACGAAATCCTTCTGCTTTCCCGGACAAATAAGGATTTATCACACTCTGCTGCTCTGTGTTTCACGGAAACCTGGCTCAATGACGCCATACTGGACAGCGCGCTCCATCTGCCGGACTTTCAGCTGTTCAGAGCGGACCGCGTCACAGAATCAACGGGGAAATGGCGGCGGGACATGCTTTTACATCAATGAACGGTGGTGTACAGATGTAACTTTGTTAAAGAAGATGTGCTGCTCAGATCTCGAAACACTCTTCATTAACTGCAAGCCGTTCTATTCGCCGCGGGAGTTTCACTCGTTCGTTCTGGTGAGTGTTTACATCCCTCCGCAAGCGCACGTAAGCCTGGCTTTACAGAAACTCGCTGATCAGATCACAGAGACAGAACAACAACACCCGGACTCTGTTTTAATCATCCTTGGGGACTTTAATAAAGCAAATCTCTCCCGTGAACTGCCAAAATACAGACAGCATGTTACATGTCCCACCAGAGACAGTAATATATTGGATCACTGTTACACCACAATAAAGGATGCATATCACTCTGTTCCACGAGCAGCTTTGGGACTGTCTGATCACTGTCTGGTTCATCTTATACCGACCTACAGGCAGAAACTTAAATCTGCTAAACCTGTAGTAAAGACTGTAAAGAGATGGACCAACGAAACAGAGCAGGATTTACAAGCCTGTTTTGACCTCACTGATTGGAGTGTTTTTGAAGCTGCTACCACCAATCTGGACAAACTCACAGAGACCGTAACATCATATATTAGTTTTTGTGAGGATATATGCATTCCTACCAGGACTTATTTAACATTCAACAATGATAAACCATGGTTTACAGCAAAACTCAGACATCTTCGTCAGGCCAAAGAGGATGCCTACAGAAATGGGGACAGAGTCTTGTACAATCAGGCCAAGAACACACTGAACAAAGAGATTAGAGCGGCTAGAAAGACCTACGCTAAAAATTTGGAAGACCATTTTACTTCCAACGACTCAACTTCAGTGTGGAGCGGACTGAGAGCCATCACTAACTACAAGACACCATCCTCCTGCACTGAGGCTAATCAACGACTTGCTAACGACCTGAATGAGTTTTATTGTAGATTTGAAACCCCCAACACCCATTCTGATCATCTCTCTACACAACCGTTCACACCCCCTGCTCTTCAAATCAGTGAGGATGATGTGCGCCAGGTCCTCAGGAAGAACAAAAGAAGAAAAGCACCAGGTCCAGATGGCGTTACACCAGCCTGTCTGAAAACCTGTGCTGACCAGCTGGCCCCCATCTTTTCACAGATCTTCAACAGATCTCTGGAGTTGTGTGAAGTGCCGTCCTGCTTCAAATGCTCCACCATCATCCCCGTTACAAAGAAACCCAAGATTACAGGACTTAACGACTACAGACCTGTGGCTCTAACATCTGTCGTCATGAAGTCATTTGAAAAACTGGTTCTGGCTTATCTGAAGGACATCACTGGACCCTTACTGGACCCCCTGCAGTTTGCTTACCGAGCAAACAGGTCCATGGATGATGCAATCAACATGGGATTGCACTTCATCCTGCAACATCTGGACAAAACAGGGACTTATGTGAGGATCCTGTTTGTGGACTTCAGTTCGGCTTTCAACACCATCATCAACGGACCCAGCTCTCTGTTCCTAGCTCTATCTGTCAGTGGATCACCAGCTTTCTGACAGATAGGCAACAGCTAGTGAGACTGGGGAAATTCATGTCAAACAGCTGCTCCACCAACACTGGTGTCCCTCAGGGATGTGTTCTCTCCCCACTGCTCTTCTCGCTGTACACCAACGACTGCACATCTAAAGACCCTTCTTTCAAGCTCCTGAAGTTTGCAGACGACACTACAGTCATCGGCCTCATCCAGGACTGTGACGAGTCTGCTTACAGACAAGAGGTTGAGCAGCTGGCTGTCTGGTGCAGTCTCAACAACCTGGAGCTGAACATGGTCAAAACAGTGGAGATGATAGTGGACTTCAGAAGAAACCCCCCTGCACTCCCCCCACTCACCATCATGAACAGCACTGTGGCTGCAGTGGAGTCATTCAGATTCCTGGGACACCACCATCTCTCAGGACCTGAAGTGGGACAATCACATTGACTCCATTGTTAAAAAGGCCCAACAAAGGTTGTACTTCCTTCGCCAGCTGAGGAAGTTTAACCTGCCACAGGAGCTGCTGAAACAGTTTGTACTCAGCCGTCATTGAGTCTGTCCTGTGCACTTCAATAACTGTCTGGTTTGGTTCAGATACAAAATCAGACATCAGAAGACTACAGAGAACGGTTTGGACTGCTGAAAGGATTATTGATGCTCCCCTGTCCACCCTCCAAGAACTGTGTACATCCAGAGTGAGGAAAAGGGCTCAGAAAATCACTCTGGATCGCTCTCATCCAAGTTACCCCA
The DNA here is from genome assembly GCF_018340385.1 of Cyprinus carpio. Lineage (NCBI taxonomy): Eukaryota > Metazoa > Chordata > Actinopteri > Cypriniformes > Cyprinidae > Cyprinus > Cyprinus carpio. The sequence continues at coordinate 1,987,523 of NC_056576.1, read as the reverse complement.
TCTTTGAACTTTTGCCGTCTGGCCGGCGCTTCAGAGCCGCAAATACCAGGACAGTCAGGCACAAGAACAGTTTCTTCCCCCAGGCAATCTACCTCATGAACAGTTTAAATGTTCCCCACTTATGCAATAAAAGTGTGCAATATTCTTATATTTATTTGTTACCCATTCATCCTAGAACATCCCTGCATCTTACTCAATCCAATTCCATTATCATTTATAGCAACATTTTATACACACATATATATCCAAAAGGTTTTTATTTTTTTTGACTGTGTTGGTTGTTGTCTTTTGTGTACTGGAAGCTTATGTCACTAAAACAAATTCCTTGTATGCGCAAGCATACTTGGCAATAAAGCTCTTTCTGATTCTGATTAATACTGAACAGCATATCATAATCAGAAATGTTTCTTGAGCAGCAAATCATCATATTAGAATGATTTCTGAAGATCATGTGACACTGAAGACTGGAGTAATGATGCTGAAAATACAGCTGCACATCACAGAAATAAATTACACTTTAACAGAGATTCACATAGATAAGTAATTTTTTATATTGTACAATTTTTACTATATTTTTTAAATCAAATAAATGCAGCCTTGGTGAGCAGAAATGACTGAAAAACATTAAAAATAAATAAAATAAATTCCAAACTTTTGACTAACAGTAAATAGCTGGTGTTGAAGTTGTTCGTAAAAAGGTGGATTTACGAAATGTGCAAATAAAAAGTGTTTAAAATGTAAAATAAATAAATAAAAAGATCAACTTGAACTGCTTAATTGCACCAACTCTCTTGATAAAACAAACAAACCTTGCTTAACTCAAAAAACTGCTTGACTCAGGAAATATAACATAGATATCATAAGATGAGCAATTAGGGATGTAACTACTAACCAAACACAATACTATAATATATTCGATTCACTATTTATTTATTTTTTACAAAATGAGATTTAAGACAAATTATAAATTAAATGTGTCCTTTTATTATTGCTTGGACAAAATGCTGCACATTTCTTTGTGAAATTGAAATATAACACTGTAATAATATACTAATATAGCAATTGCATATTGTTGCTCTTTTGTTATATATTAAATAAAATGTAAATAACAAAACTAAATTTAAATTTTAAAACAAGCCCCAAATCAATTAAATAAGTAACAAAATTAGGCTTTGTCTGTGCTCTTTCCATTTAAAATGAGAGGCAAACACTGCATTTTAATCATGATCCAAACAAAGATGCTGCATACATGCAACATGAGCAGTTTTTCATCTAAATTAGATTGTAAAATTTAGAAATTTGAAGTAAAAACAGAATGGTTTGACTTCAGTTTTGTGAAACTATACATAAAAATATCTTTATGAATCAGAAGCAGCAGACGAGCTGAACGAGATGCAGATTCACTCTCTGCCAGCAGGTGGAGCTTAAAACGTTTCCTTGGTTACCGCTGTAAACAAAGCAGCACTGCACTTATGAACTTTAATATGCTTTATACAGAGGCAAGATGAAGAGAAAAATAGCATCTAAACTTCTCTAAAGACAGTAAGTTCCCCTCAGACATACATTCATATAAACTCCTGCCTCTAAATGAATCATGATTTGTTCAGCATCTCAACCGATTTGAATCATCACATATTTGTATCGATTTTCTATTCAATAGGGGGCAATAAATCAAAAATTTCTCGAGCAGTTTTTAAAGAGGTCATATGATGCTGCTAAAAATAACATTATTTTGTGTATTTGGTGTAATGAAATGTGTTTGTGGTTTAAGGTTAAAAAACACATTATGTTCCACATACTGTACATTATTGTTTCTCCTCTAAGCCCCGCCTTCTGAAACACGTCGATTTTTACAAACCTCATCTCTCTGAAAAGCTAGGTGTGCTGTGATTGGCCAGCTATCCAGCACGTTGTGATTGGCTGAATGCCTCAAGCATGTGACGGAAATGTTACGCCCCTAAACATATTGTTATGCCCTGTCTGGCCGAGCGATGAGAGAAAAGGAAAAAACCCATTATAAACGTGATATAAACATGATTTCTAGTCGTTTCCTCTATTCGTAGGCAAAAACAAAGTAGTTTCGCTTTCTCAACGAAACAGCGTCACACACCACGGCCTTGAGTGATCAGAGACCGGAGGCCTAGAGTGAGCCGCGGCTGGCTAGAGTGATCAGAGGCGGGCGGCTTGAGAACGGTGCGGCAGGAGGATTCTACGAAGGAGCGTCTGTTGGTCTTGCAGCAACCACATGTGATGCCCCCGGGCTGAACTCTGCTTCATCCACGGTGAAAGCCCATTCTGCAATCCACAGTGTAAAGTTGATGTATTTCCTCAGCGACCAGCACTGATCAGCTCCAGGCATGATGAAGCAGATATCGTCCTCTTTTGGAAGGACAAACAAAGTAGTTTCTCTTTCACAGTGAAACACACAGCGTCTATACGACATGCGGCGGAAACAACAATACTACAACGAGAATAAAAGATATGCCTTCGTTCTTTGCGTGAACATCTGGGCAGTGTTATGCAAATCTTCCCACATACTGACATAGAGATGTGGGGTGTGTTAGAACGAGGTGTTTCAGGAGGGCGTGAACGAGTCTTAACTTTTATAAAGAATATCTCTTTGGATTTGAGACTTTAGTCTTTGCAGCTTTACAGATCTGCTTTATTCACCAAGAGCTTGTAATACTCCAAAGAGAAAGGACAATTTAAATCACATCATATGACCCCTTTAAGGGGGACACAAATATTACATCTTAAATTGTTCTTGTAAGGATATGTATACACAGAGGAATTAATTACTACTATTAGTGTAGCAAGGAGACAAAAATGGACAACTACAAGCTGTTGTGGTCAGGCTGAGACAGCGCTCGTGTCTGTTGTATCCATCACAGTGTTGCCAAGTCCACAGTTTTCCCGTGGAACTAGGCTACTTTATAACTGTTGCCGCGGGTTGTTTTTCATGTCCGTGGGCTGAAGCGACCCCAATAACGTGTATTTTAGCCTCGAAAAGCAGTTAGTTTGGGCTAGTTTTGAGTAGCAATTGGGTGGGTTTCGTTGTGTGAAACCTGGCAACCCTTTCCGTCAAGCAAGTAACGTTATTATTGCTAACATAGCAACTCATCGAAAAATACATCGGCATCATCTGTATTAAAGAGAACATAATCACTTCCTTCGATGTTTAAGTGAATAGCCTTGACAGCCTTACTTTCTGGAGTTCCTTACCTATTTTTTTTTTTTTTTTTAACTTTATTTAGTTGAAAGGGACATTGTACATTAACAAAACATTCCTGTAAATGTACCAGAATTAGCCAAAGGGTATTTTACATCCATAGTCCCTGGACAAGATGTTAGAAGTCACCCTGCTCTACCTGACGCCATCTTTCCTGACGTTTCAGTCTGATATTGACTTTGTTTTCTCTCATCTGAAGTGTGTGTGTGTAGGTGATGTGACCAAATGAGAGAAAATGACTGAAAAATCATTAGAATTCACTGGGAATAAACCCTAAAAGTGTAAACCCTAAAAAAACAAAAACATTCAGTTACTGAAACTTTTGGAACTATAGAATTTAAATATGTATATTGTTTATTGTTTAATTTGTTGTCATTCATAGTTTCTGCAAATAAAACAGTTTTAAAGGGACAGTTCACCCAAAAATGAAAATCTGATGTTTATCTGTTTACCCCCAGGGCGTCCAAGATGTAGGTGACTTTGTTTCTTCAGTAGAACACACAGAGATTTTAACTCAAACCGTTGCAGTCTGTCAGTCATATAATGTGTAAGTCGACATGTCAAACAACCAATCACAGTTCGTTTCATTCATCATCATGTTTCGGGGTTTGGAAATGTCACCACAATAACAGACCGGTGTGTAAAACTCTCGGACGTATTTTAAAGATTCTATGCTGTAAACTTTAAATATTTCACATACTTTTGAAATTCCAGCGTTTAGTTGATCCTGATAAGTGCTTGTCGTCACAGTTGTAAACACAACGGCTTTCTTCTGGGGAAGTCATGGCCTAGTGGTTGGAGAGTTTGACTCCTAACCCAAAGGTTGTGGTTTCGAGTCTCGGGCCGGCAATACCACGGCTGAGGTGCCCTTGAGGAAGGCACCAAACCCCCAACTGCTCCCCGGGTGCCGCAGCATAAATGATACCCACTGCTCCGGGTGTGTGTTCACGGTGTGTGTTCACTGTGTGTGTGTGTGCACTTTGGATGGGTTAAATGCAGAGCATGAATTCTGAGTATGGTTCACCATACTTGGCTGTATGTCACATCACTTTCATCACTTCTGTCGTGAGGGGGTTTGGCGACACAGCATCTTTGTTTCCAGGTGGAACATTAAAGAACATGACACACACATCTCCCAGAAATCCTGTAGAATTCAACCAATCCGATGATGATTTCGACACTTCTGAAGTGTTCCACTTTTGTGTCCCATATGGATCAGATGTTTAGCCAACGGTCCGTGGGTGTGATGTCTAAGGGTTAGACTAGGCACCGGGTGCTCAGGACAGTTCAGACATTGTGGTGAAAATCAGAGGTAAAAAACTATAATACTGTTCAGTTTCTTGCACAGACAGATCGTTTTGTGTCTTTACACATCAGTGTACCATCACGAGCCGCAGGGTTTAATTCGGTTTTGTTTGTGAATGTTTTTTTACTCTCAAAGCCGTGATCCCCATCCACTTAAACATTATAGGACTGACAGACTGCAACGGTTTGAGTTCAGAATCTGTTTGTGTTTTACTGAAGAAACGTGAGAGCGTGTGTGTGAGACTGTGAGAGTGTGCGCGTGAGACCGTGCATGCAAGACGTGTGTGTGTGAGACCGTGTGTGTGAGAGTGTGCACGTGAAAGTGTGTGTGACACCGTGTGTGAGACCGTGAGGGTGTGCATGTGAGAGTGTGCGAGACCGTGTGTGTGAGACCGTGAGGGTGTGCATGTGAGAGTGTGTGAGAGTGTGTGTGTGAGACCGCCATGATTTTCATATAATATTTGTGTGTGTGTGAGTATGTGTGAGACCGTGAGTGTGCGAGACTGTGTGTGTGTGTGTGTGTGTGTGAGAGTGTGCGTGTGTGTGAGACCGTGTGTGTGAGACCGTGAGGGTGTGCATGTGAGAGTGTGCGAGACCGTGAGAGTGTGTGTGTGAGCGTGTGTGTGTGTGTGTGTGTTTTTGTGTGTGTTTTCTCACGCCTCAGTCTGTATTCCAGTTCTCGTGCAAATGTGAATCTCTGCGAACACCTACATGATTGTGTGTGAGTGTGAGTGAGTTTTTGGTGGCTCAGGCTGGAGTCCAGTTCTCGTGGGATTGTGTATCTCTGGCACGATCTCTCTGCGTCTCTCACTGCCAACTAAAGCAGAGCCGAACACTTACAGGATGGTTTCAGCTCAGCGGAGGGATGAAAGAGGAACGGCTTCAGTGAGAAAACAAACAGCTGCCCTGATGTTCGCATGTACGGTGCGTTGCGTGTCAAGACTTTGTTTAAATCTAATCTAATCCTGGAGCCAGATCTGCGTCGTCAGTCTAATCATGCGAGCCGTGCTGATCAGCAGCATTCAGTCCACCGCAATATTTTTTGTCATCAAAAAACGTAAATAAAGAAATTAAAAGTCAGCAGTATAAATGTCATGCCAGGGCAGGCAGCAGATCAGGGCACTCGCAATGCCATGGTCATGGGTTCCATTCCTAGTGAAAGCAAGATCTGATAAAATATATAACTTGAATGCAATGCAAGTCGCTTTAAATTTAAAAAGTCTGTCAAATGCATTAATGTAGAGGATATTTTCATGGCATGAGATTTTGTACATTTTCTATCAGTTACACAGGAGCTGTATAAATGCAATAAAATAAAACCAAACTAAATAAGATGTTTAAATTATAAAAATGATTTACATTTGCATATGACAAAAATTCTAAAATGTTTTCTGCAAAAATCCTATTAAGCAAGCCCTTAAGAGATGTTACTAAATTAAGTCATCATCTAACTGCATTAAAAGCAGCACAGCCAATAAGATGTTTAAAAAAATAAAAGGGTCTTCAGCAGCAGGGAATGCTGGGATTACAGACGGCCGTCTCATTCGTCTGCTCATAAATGGACATGCAGTGTGTCTGCAGGCACAAACATAAAACCATGTTCCAGGTGCACGAGCCGCAGCTCGGGGTCACGTGGGGTCAGAGGTCAGATGATCTCAGGTCATTCAGTGTATCTCCAGTTACACATGCAGGAATAATGTTATGCACAGTTATGACGTCGTTTAAGTCATCGAGCGCACACTGAACAAAGCACCGGTGTTTCAGAGAGGACTCATTTGAACTCCTCTGATTGGTCAGTGCATTCATAAGCTCAAGTAAAAACACTTCTGTCTCTGCGCAAGCCAGCGAACACAGATTTGAATTTAACAGCTGTTGATGTTTAACTTTATTGCATTATTACAGGACAAACTGCACATTGCACCCAAAATTGTTTGGCGTGAAACGATTCCAAATGTAGGGGATCCAAGCTTGATGACACCAGCCCCCCAGAACCGCCCCTGATTACTATTTGGTTCTGAAGTGTTTGATTGGCTCAGCTGGGACTCTGACAGGGTTACAGCACAGTGTTTGTCTGCGCCGCTCATGTACGCCATCAAACATTCCTGCCGCCCCCCGCTGGCCTGAGATCAGTGCTAATGAGCACACAATGGAATGCTAATTGCGAGTATTGTCTCGCAGCGCTGCTGTTGTTTTAACCCTGATCAACATGCTCTCTTTATCTTATCAGCTCCAGTCAGACAAACAAACCCTCCGAGCCCGCAGACTGAACCAGCTGCTGCACCAAACGTGACTCTGGGCTGTGCTCAGACTGATTACCGCAGAACAGTTCAACCCCGCAAACTCCGGATCCTCATTCATGTGCGGCCGCTAGGATGTTTGCTTACTGTCTCAAGAACATGCTGAAGTCTGATAGTTTGCTCACATCACTAACAAACATACAACACACTCACAGAAAACAATATATATATAGCAAATCTCAACTGCTCAAATGTTTATATCATTGCAAAATGTAACTATATTATCGCCCAGCTCTTTATAGAAACTTGGATATAGAAGTATATCTTATTTTATCTGTGTACATACAGTACAACTGAGCAGCAGATCAGTATATTAGAATGATTTCTGAAGATCATGTGACACTGAAGACTGGAGTAATGATGCCGATTTAACACTTTCCCGTTTCCCATCTCAACAGCAGCAGCAGTGTTTTGCAATACAATATGAACACAATAAGTGCATTGTACTTATTTTTTTTTTATGTAAGTACATAGTAGTTAAGGCCACTTAATATAAAGTGGGACCAAAAATATTATTAAAAATAGTAACACAATTTGTTTCCACAGCAAACAGTACTAATAATAATGTGTTTAGCGCTACGTCCAGCATGATTAACCACTGGAGAGATGCAGCAGCACCTCAGGAAGCTTAAGATGTGCAGATGAGAGCCGTTCACAGAAAAAGCGTTTTACACACTCTATAACACACACACACACACACACACACACACACACAGACACACACTCACACACACTGAGTGTTGACAGTAAGACAGCCGGAGACGGGCTCAAATATCAAAATGGCAGAGGTACACCACACACACACACACACACACACACACACAAACACACACACACTCTCATACAGACACACTCTCACACACACACACACACACACACAAGAGAGAGAGAGTTTGAGGGGTCAATCAGAACCAAGTTTCTTTGTGTTTGTAATCTCCCTGTTTTCAATCTGGAGTTAAATGAAGCAGAATATGTGGCGGTAAGAAGATTGCGTGTGTTTTTCGGACATTAGTCCAGTTTCTCTAAATGTGCAAAACTGCAATTACTGCATGAGCGCTGCGGCCGCTACCAAAATAACTCGAATCATTTGTTCTAAGCAGCTTTAATCAGATTTCCACATCCTTTCATTTACCGCTGATCTACACATGACCTCACGGTGAACCGCCAGACAGCAGACAGCACAGGAAAGCTTCATCGTGACGGACTCTTCATCAAAGGCAGAATAACGGCTTCAAACTTTCTTCTGAGAAAAAAAGGCCATTTCTCAGGGGTTTAAAGTCAAGATTTGTTCCTAGAAAGAGTATAATCTCAAAACTTAATCTCTGTGAAATGAGCCCTCCATTATTTTTAGCAGCAGTGTTTGCATTGGAGCTACGAGTCAAAACCCGGGGTGTATTTGACACTGAGGTCAGAAACTGTTTGATTACATGACCCGCCTCTGGCCGCTCACACTCAGCTAACCCAGCAGGAAACAGAAGCCGAAGAGACTTCAGAGGCGCAGGGTCCGGGAGCGTCCGAAGAGACTGACCTGCTCCGAAGGCGAAGAAGAAGCTCTTGTCGGGCTGCTCCTCCAGCAGCGCTCGGACGCGCCGGCCCATGCGCTCGTTACGCTTGTAGATCAGCTCCTGTCTGAAGTAGTGCTCGATCTCCTGCGCCGTCACCTGCTCGCTCGCCGGCAGCGTCGCGTTCTTGAAGTTCGGCACCTGGACGCAAAACAGACCGATATCGTTCCAGTTTAGGATCGAAAAACAGCCGCATTGATTTCTATAGCGCTGCACACAATACAGTCTTCCAGAGCAGCTACGATAACAGTGCTAGTGATGCAAAAATGATCAAATATCATACAGATTCTGCTGTACATCAGTCGTTATTCAGACCGATTCAGTGCAGTTTATTTAATAATATTACTGAATATTAAAAACAGAGAACGCACTATTTCTTACACTGCGTTTTTGTCCTGTTTTCCAGTAAAATATCTGGTAGCACTTTACAATAAGGTTCATTAGTTAACTCCTTTAGTTAACATGAAGTAAGCATGAACAATACTTCAACAGCATTTATTAATCTTAGTTCAAGTTCATTTCAACATTTACTAATGCATTACTGAAATCAAAAGTTGTGCTTGTTAACACTAGTTAATGCACTGGGAATTAACGTGAACTAACATTTTCATTAACTAACATTAACAAAGATAAATGCTGTAATAAATGTATTGTTCATTGTTTTTTCATGTTAATTAATGCATTAACTAATGGAACCTTATTGTAAAGTGTTGGCAAATATTTAAACATTCTTACAGCAAAGACAAGTACAGTGAGAGAAAACTAAATGCCAGATGACATTTGAAACTTTTATTTTTATTTTTTTGCGTGAGTAATACGTTTAGGTTTAAGTAAGTTTTTTTTAGTTTTCATGAGCACTGTTGATGATAAAAGTCATGATTTTGGTATTCAGCATGTCAAACTTCATAAAGAAACATTAAAAATAAAAGCAGAACAAAACTTTTGTATTTTGTGTAGATTTCTCTGAAAACAAGACGACTCGTGCTTTGAGGATGTTTAGATATTTATACTGGAACTGTTTTTCAGCAGATTTGATTGATAGTTTATAAATCAGTGCCACTGTGGCTGTATTCGTGGCGAGAAACCAGTGAAAAATGGAAAAATTTAAATAAATATAAAACTGAAATGTCAAAAATAAAGCCTTTATGTAAAGTGTTTTTGATTTTAAAAGAATCTTAATCTGTTCATAAGAATCAGAAGTGAAAAATCTTTTCATTGGAAGAGTTCAGCACATCACAGCTGTGCTTCAGAGAGACAGGACCTCGTCGGCCCTCCGGCTGTGATGGTCTCTCTGGTACCTGCGAGGTGTCGTGGTTGAAGATGATGGAGTTGAGGTCTCCACAGTTGTAGTGCTTGATCAGGTGCTCTGTGGTGTAGGGCACCTGCAGGCCCCCGGCGCGGAGACTCTCCTGCTGCAGCAGCGTCTGATTCAGAGCGAAGATCACCTGAAACACAGCGCAGAAGTGCTCCTCATTCCTCATGCACAGGCTCTTAAAGGGACAGTTAAAAAAGTACTTGTGAGTTGTTTTTAATGTAAAGCCACGTTATGAGTTTTCCAACAAAATTCATCTTTGCAATGCAGAGGAAACACAGAAGCTGTGTCTGAAGTGGCATTTATTGCAGCTCAGATTTTTGGGTGAACTATCCCTTTAAGAACTAGCCTGACCAAACAGCTTACTGTTCGGATTCAGATTAAAACAGTCCCATAAAGTTATGGCCAGTTCTTAAGAAAAAATGAGATGACTAACTTTAGTTTATCTCACCGGCCCCTGCAAGCCCATCTAACAAATCATTAAATTATCCTACACACAAGCAAACTGATAACATAATCATCAAATAACTCATCCAGAGAATCAACAAATAAAAAAAACTCATGCAAAATTTACACACAAAAGAATAAAGACAAAAAAGGATTTACTCAGAAACGACTTTAGCTCAGAAACTGCTTGTATATTTCACTAATAATGACAAAGAAACAGCAAGTAACACTGAATTAAGTGTAAGATTTTAAAGTAGAAAGACTGAAACATTCTTTTTTTTTTTTTTTGTAAAACGTGCTGTACACTAGTTAATCTTTATTTAAATTTAAAGTAATTTATTGGCATCATTGCGTTCAGTGTACATTCAGTATTGCCAAAGTGTTAAAAACAAAACATAAAAAAAAAAAAAAATAAATACTAAAAATAATACATATATAGAATTTTTTTATTAATTTCATATTTTTATAAAGATAAAGAAGAGTGACTTGGTAAACAGCAGTAAGCAGAAGTGCTGTGTTTCATTTTAAGAAATTATAAAGAAAAAATACTTATTATTTAACACTTATAAGCATTTTTTAGTGGAGTGCAGCGGATCAATGAGAGAGTTTGTGAGTCTGATCACTTGGTAAAGCAGCAGCACAACAACATACAGTACATGTAACATGCAACACGCGTGATCTGAGGAATCGCTCACGTCTGGATCACAGACAGAACTTCACAGAAAACTTTCTGCATTTTTACAAAAAAACAAAAAACAAACTTTGTTTACTTTATTTTTATACCAGTTTTACAAATGAAGACGTCCCCAAAGGGAGGTTTCTGGAGATTTTGTCTGGTTTAGCTCACTTTTGGGTACAAATTTGTCCCCAAAATATGGTTAAGTAGGTACACTCACACACACACACTCTCTCTCTCTCTCTCTCTCACTCACACACACACACACACACACACACACACACACACACACACACACACACACACACACACTCACACTCTCACACACACACACACACACTCTCTCTCTCTCTCTCTCACTCACACATACACACACACACACACACACACACACTCTCTCTCTCTCACACACACACACACACAGACACACGCACACAGACACACACTCACGCTCTCTCACACAAGCTCTCTCTCTCTCTCTCTCTCTCTCTCACACACAAAACACACACTCTCTCTCTCTCTCTCTCTCACACACGCTCTCTCTCTCTCTCTCTCTCTCACAACACACACACACTCTCTCTCTCTCTCACTCTCTCTCTCATATACTCACGGTTTAGACTGATCACTCACAGTACCTCCTCTTTCAAACAAACAAGTGTATTTGCTCCCAACAGGAGACTCTATCAAGTTTCCTCCACCTGTGAGCTCACAGCCAAACGCTGCAGATGAGTTTAAGAGTTTTCACACACACACACACACACACACACACACACTCGAGTTCTTTTCATCAGCGTCGGTGACACTCTCTGGCCCCGTCCGTCATTGTTGGAGGGGCTCGTCCGAGAGAGGAGGGCAAAGCCCAGCAGATGCCTTCTTGTCTGGGACAAAGGGCCCCCGTCGGCCGCTGGGCTCCCTGCGCTTTCATCCCGCGCTCATCAAAGCCTCCTGCTCTGCATTTGAAAGCGCGCCGGCTTTATGCTGCTCAAATTAGCCTATCGCCACCCCGCTAGCCTCCCAAACTCCCTCCATCTGCTGCGGCCAAAGCATCTTCAGCGGCGCAGCTCCCCCTCGACAGCAGCAAAAGAGCCTTTCAGCCCCTTAAATTACAACGTGGAGGAGGAGGAGGCGCTGAATGAAAGAGACCGGGCTGAACGAATGCTATTTCTTCCTCCGTTGTGTCCATTCTGTGGGTCACTGGCCACATTCACACACGGGAACCAGAGTGAGCTCCTATCAAAGCACTGCGGCCCTATCAAAGTCAATAATTCAGCTTTGTGATGGAAATCGCCCCGTTACGTTAAGTGTGTGATTTCTGCACCAAACAGAATCGCAGAAATAATAATGATGATTGAGTCCAAACAGGTTTCCCAAACACCGTGTTTTAGACAAACGTCCTTATTCTCGTCACAAGGAAATCAGCTGAAGCGCATCATCATAGCTGTGTCAGGGCTGAAACAATATTAGTCTGAAGGCCCATTTACACCAAAAACAATAACGATAACTATATTAGCGTCCAGTGCAAGATAGTGTTCTTTTTTTCATTACGAGCAAATCTGCCGCTTTAAATGCTTGAGCTCTTTAAAGTCTGTAGTGTGCTTATAATGAACAAAACGTCACCGTGTGTTGAGGTGGAAGGGGCTTTTCGAGAGACTCTGAACATCTGAAGTCTGTCTGTAGATATCTGTGTGCTCAGCTCAGTCAGCCGCTGTAGCTGTTACTGTGAGCGTCTGTCTGTGAGTGATGGACGTCCTCTGAATCTCGTGCTAATGGACGCGCCGGCATTAGCACGGCACCAACCTCTTTCTCATGACATCATCCACACTCTGCTTTCCCAGCAGTTAAGAACACAAACAAAGCCAAAGCTCGCGGCGCACCGCCGGAGACAGCGCTGCTGTGCGGCCGCAGTATTTGTGAATGGACTCTGATGAGCTGGGAAACTTTCCCACGATGCCCTGCATGCGTTTAGGAGTAACCTGATGCGTAACACTGAGCTCAAGCGCACGCTGATTCAGAACAGAGCAGCCGTATGTGTGTTTGTTCACTGCATTCATTCTGTGAGTCCAGTTTGGCTTTGATTAGTCTCAGTGTAGCTTACTCTTAACACACACAGAAGCACTCTCTCAAACATCACCGTCAGAGTTTTACCCAAACTTCAGTCTTGTTTACAAGCCATCATGTTGATAGACTTCTGAGGAAGAACTAGTCACTGGATTAAACCAAGTAAACTAGTTTAGTGAGTTACCATTTTATAGTTCAGTCAGTAAAATTCAACAGAATTGTTTGTTTTGGTGCATAAACCCATTTAACACTCTTTTCAGTCAGTAAAATTCAACAGAATTGTTTGTTTTGGTGCATAAATCCTTTTAACACTCTTCATAAGCTACGTGACAATTCAAGTCTAACTCTGAGGAGTTACTCACTGCTTCTAGAGAATCATAACGTGATCAAATAAATAATACATTCACTTAAAGCAGCTCGTAGAGCTGTAAACACTCCCACACCGCAGCGTCTCTGTGTTAAACATCGACATGTTAAAGGTCCTCCTGACAGCTGGACGAGACGCATCGACACACACCGAGATGTTTTTATCATTCCTCCTTCTGAAAACGTCAAAGGAGAATCACACACAGAGAGAGAGATGAGCGAGATTCAATATGTATGTATAGGTAAACACTATTTAATTAAATTAATGATTCAAACACTCATTAACAGTGAATCACTGAATCAGCTGAATGATTCAAGTGACTCAGTAATTTAATTTCTGAATTAATCAACTGAATAAATAATATATTTAATATATTTAAAATATGATTTAAGCATGAGGCACAGTGAATCACTGAATCATTTGAGTGCTGAATGATTCAAGTGACTCACTCAAAGAGTTGCTTATTTCTGAATAAATCAACTGAATGAATGATTCAGTGACTCATTCTTAAAAACAGAGTCACTAATACACAGATAGTATATGTATTCATGGAAATGTCTGTGTCTATGGAAATGCACAAGCTGTAGGCCATCAATCTTGAGCTGTAATGTGATTTTAAGTCTAATGTTATTCTAAGTAGGCGGTTCTTGTCTGGAACTAATTGTGGTGCGATTATGTGATGAACAGACAAATGCAGGTCGGCGTAGCTGTGATGCATGAGGGCTTTGATCAGTCATTTAATTTGCGTTCTGCATTTGCCCCCCAGGCCCTGTGTTTACCTTACTGCTCAATCACAGCCAAATATTTACACTGTCTGACAGAATCAGTGTCACACGCTAAAGTGAGTGCGCTTTGATTGACAGCTTCATCCGGCCCACACACGCAGCCTCAGCCAATCAGCTCGCAAGAACCGCTGAGCTGAAACAGGGACTGAAAAGCACCTCATGCTCCAGACGTCTTGATGACAGATTCTAAACATAAATGTGTCCAAAATCTCTCAGTGAATCCAAACACAATAACAATTCATGTGACAACTGTACAAGAGTTAATAATTAAAATGTTTATCATGTCATACACTCTAAAAAATGCTGGGTTGTTTCAACCCAAAACATGGACTAACCCAAATTTGGGTTAAAAATTTAATGTAAAAATTTAACCCAACGGTTGGGTTAGTCCATATTTGACCCAAAGTTGGGTTAAAACAACTCAGCATTTTTTAGAGTGTAACATTATCAAGAAGAAAAAAAAATGCAAAAATTTTACCTTTAGTGGTGCAACATCTTGTCACTGGTGCAAAACCCTTAAATATGCCCCTAAAAGGTTCACAGAAGTACCCTGATGGCACATACCACTACTCTGAGGTACTAATGTGCACCTTTAGAGATAAATAAGGTAGAAACTTGTCTTTTCTGAGACTGAACTCACATGCACAATGTGAAGATGCACGCGTCTGCTTGGCTTCAGCTCAAGCCCCATCATGAAAACTCATCTCTGTAGTGGAAAATATGTGCGGATAACCTCTCAACCCCAAAGAAATGGATCCGCATGTGGCTGCGAGCCAAGGCCCGTTTGTGGCTTTTCAACCAACTTTCAAATTGATGTAGACACTGAAACAGAGTCCATCCGTCAGACCGCAAACACACACACACACACACACACACACACACACGTGAGAGCGGCCGCAGATTCATAACATATTTCAAATGGAGTTGTTTCTGAGTGCATCTTTGTCCGTGTGATTATGAGGGAGGGAAACCATCCTGTGCAAGAGGAATTTCACAGAGGAATTCTGACAAACGTGTGGGAAAGAGAAGAGCAAGAAGAGTATGAGAACATGCACAACGCTGGAGAGCCGGTCGGTTGGTGTTTTAACACCGCAGCAGCTTCATTGCCTTTTTTCATGGTGAGTAACAAGATAAAAGTGCTATAAAGTGCCATTTTAAAACCTTATATTTGTTTTAGATGAGAACTCTAAAAGGTTCAGCTCTGCTAAAAATGTCTTCAGAAGTGTTTACAAAAGTGAAGAGAAAGAAACAAAAGACAAATGTTGCATGAGCGAAATCAAGAGTTTGTTTCAGGAGTTCGAAAGGTTTGCCAAAGTGACTTTCCTGCAAAGTTCTCTACAGCTGGGAAACGCCTTCAAGCTACCATTGGTTAATGGTGATTGTGTAACAGGTGGGTGTGGCTCTGAGGCTCCGCCTTCTTCTGTTCAGTCGCTGAGGGCAGACGCCAGTAAAAACACGAACCCACCGGAGAGCTCTGTATAGTAGAAACTGAAGTCTAATGTGACACTGACACGATTTATTTCATGTTCAGTACTGTAAAGATGCTTGTATTAAAGGAATAGTTCACCCAGAATGAAAAATGTGCCCCCCACTCCATGAGTTGGTTTCTTCATCTGATTTGGAGAAGTGTGTCATTCCATCACAATTGAACAAAGCATTATTATGAATCGTTATTATGAATTATGGATTTGAATGTTATTTGGAAGCAACGGTTTCAAGTTAAAAATGTCTTGATGATAGACAGTGATGGGGAAGTCACTTTTAATGCGTCACATTGCGTTATTCCCTAAAAAGTAACTAATTGTGCTTCTTTGTTACTTTTTATGGAAAGCAATGCATTACATAACTTTTGTGATTTTTGTCAACTTGTCTTCTCCAAATTATATTTTTTGATGGATGGATGTGTTTCATCTTTTGTCTTCTCCAGATGTTCACTGATGGACTGGAGCGCTGTGGATTACTTGTGGATTATTGTGATGTTTTTATCAGCTGTTTGGTCTCTCATTCTGACGGCACCCATTCACTGCAGAGCATCCATTGCTGAGACACTGATGCAGTGCTACATTTCTACAAACCTGATGAAGAAACAAACTCATCCTGATCTCAGACTGTGAGCATATCTATGCTTTGAACAACAGACAGACCGACAGCATGTTCACTGTGAGAGAGTGTGTGTGTGTGTGTGTGTAGTTTTTATGAGGTCAGTGAGCACACACACACACTCTCATACACACAAAGAGCTCCATCCCCAAAGACAAACACTCTTTGGGTGTAAGTGACCCTGAAAACGCAGGCGTTTCATGCGAGTGAGTGGAATTCTCTCTCAGCCGGGACAAAAAGTAAACAATACAGGGGCACCGGCCGCGGGAGAGTGAGCGAACGAACGAACGCTTTGACCCACGAGACCCTCAGGAGCCGCTAGCCAAGAGCAACAGCTCCACAATACGATCCGCTCCGGAGATCGTCAGAGGAGCAGAGAGACTTCAAAGAGCGAGTGACCGACGGCGTGAAAGAGAGTTTGACAGCAGCGTCTTTCATCTGCTGCAGGAGGGGATTGTGGGAGTGCGATTACATCACCGTCCAGAACTGGGTCATAATGTTGACCACTTTAAATACAGTCACGTATCCTCTTAGATCAAATTTAAAGCGCCTCAATCAGCAGTCAGAAGTGTGAATCCACCAGCATCTGCTTTCATTAGCCGTGAGACTCGATCCCTGCTGCTCCGCATCACATCCATCACGTCTGCTCTGAGATTAAACCACTCGCTACAGCAGACGATACCCACAATCCCTCAGCGCCGAGAAACCACACAAAACACTGAGACGTGCAGTGGGAAGAAATCTGAAAAATTAATAAACACAGCATTGCATTTGTACGGAAGCATGTTTCTGACGAGGAATAAAAATAGCACTTTTTATCTCTCAATTCTGACTTTTTTGTTGCAATTCTGAGTTTATATCTCACAATTCAGATGACACTTTTGTCTTCTATGGAGCTGCTTTACAGCCAGAACTGAGTTTGTTACATAATTGATGAATTTTACAACACTAATGGAATAGTTCACCCAGTTTGCTGAAAAAGATTTGTAGAAATGTAGCACTGCATCAGTGTCTCAGCAATGGATGCTCTGCAGTGAATGGGTGCCGTCAGAATGAGAGTCCAAACAGCTGATAAAAACATCACAATAATCCACAAGTAATCCACAGCACTCCAGTCCATCAGTGAACATCTGGAGAAGACAAAAGATGTGTGTTCTCCTCACAGATAGCACAGTTTCTCCTGGTTTGAGAGAGTTTTAACTGTCTGATGGATCTGCTGTATTTGATCTCAGAACACTGTCCGTGTGTCCGTGTGTTTGGAGCATTCTGTGAGGAAGTGCAGTTCTGTTTCCATCTGATTCAGATCACAGTGTGAACACAACCTCCCTCCTCCACCATCATCATCTTTCCTCCGATTATTCTTCATCTCATCATGCTTCTCAGTTTCTTATCTGACACTGTGTACAGATACTCTGCCATACTCTACTCTCTCTCTAGAGCCAGTTACTCACACACACATGCTAATGGAGGCGACACACAAACAAACCCCTGAGTGCCTGTCAAAGACCGGGACAGAACAACAGCAGGGAATGATGGCCATTAAAGAGCTTCAACTGGAGATGTGCTTCAACACACACACAACATCCATCCAGCATGAAGAAACCTTACATTCAATCCTGACCAAACACAACCGGCCAAGCTCAAACACTGAAGCATTTAAGTTAAAGGTCAAATATGTGTATGAAAATAATCTGCACTTGGTATCTGGATCATTTATTAAATGACTGAGAGCAACACTTATATTGTGCAGTATGAAGAGCTGATGGGCTTAACTGACAGCCATTCAAAACAATAAATAAATATGTACAAATAATTAATAAAAAATAGTTAAAATATGAAAAAAATAAAATTAATACAAATTTAAAATTCTTAAAATAAAAAACTAAAAGACAAAAAAAATATATATATAGACAAGGAACGAGATACATTTGAAATCTGCTCTTTTGTAGTAATAATACACAAGCCTGTATTTTTATCTTTAAGATTCTCAACAGACAGACAGATAATTCTAAATAAAGGACTAACTTTTAAAATAGCACTGAAGTGCATGTTGTGTTTACCGTGGGTAATAATTCGAGTAACTAGTAAAGTAGGACAGGAGCGTCGCTCTTCTCTCGTCTCTCTGAGGCTGATCAAGGATTTCGCCCGAGGGTCGGATCTGTGAAGTCTGTCCCGCGTGAGCCGGGTTAAAACCAGGAGCAGGTTTCTGAGTCGAGAGACGCCTCGGGCAGATAGACAACATGAGATGTACTCTAATCTGACACAGACAGACAGCTCCTGTCACACCTCTCACGAGAAGATCAGCACAACGAGTTCGTTTCGAGGGGGTTGTTGTTGATCCGGATACAGACACCAGCGGAGGGATGAGCTGCATCTGATACCCGTGTGTTTGGTCAACAGCGGCGAGGAAACACAGCACTCCAGGACGGATCTCTAGAGAATGAATCTCAGTGGTGCAGGTGTGTGTGTGTCACTATCACAGCTGAGAGAGAGACTGATGGTGTTCAGTCTGACCCTCCTACACCCTAATATCACACAACCCAGTAACATCCCGCTGGCGTCGAGACCATAAATCTGAGCAGCTTGAGTTTCCCAGTCGGCCGTGCGTCAGACTCCCAATAAACTCTCAATCATGAGCGTGTGTGTGTTTGCTAAGTGGAAACGAATGAGAAACACCTGCTGCTGAAGAACGAGCAAGAGACTCGTGTAATGACTCGTATTACAACCGTAGAAACACCTTAAAATCCTGCTACCTCACGCTGGAGTAAACCAGAGAGACTCGTGTAATGACTCGTATTACAACCGTAGAAACACCTTCGTCTGAAAAGAAACGTGGCACACCAATGAGAAACACAGAGAGGTTGTGACCACAGGACTAAAACACACTGAGCCAGACAAATACATCAGTGTGAACGTGTTTCTGAAACATATAGAAACAGAGACAGAAAGTACATGGACAGTTTAAATACATACCTTTCACACAGCACTGTTTACTGTACTTAAACCACGTCTGACATACATCTGAGCTCCAGCAGCATGCAAATCAACCTCGATCACAGTAACCAACAAATCTATATGAACGTGATAGTGTTGAGCGTTCAGCTGAAGGCTTTCTGAAGAAAGCAGACTGGAACCGTGTGTCACACTGAATCTGATTTGAAAGTGTACATGAGCAGCAGAAACACTCAGCTCTTTGATTTCGTCTTCTCTGTATAATGTGAGCTGAAGCGGTTTCCAGCACTGTCTGAGATCCACGATCACGTCTCCTATCATCCTCGGAGAGCTCCAGAGAGCAGCGCTGGTTCTGCGTGAGACTCTGCTGGTGACGGGGTTGTGTTTGAGAGCTGATGACCGCACGATCGCTCCGAGACTCATCTGTGATCGCAGCGCTGCGAGGCCGAAGATTTAAATGTGCCATTTAAGGGTCCCCATCTGTACAAACAATATTTATCATTACTGGCCGTGTTTCTGAAATCCAGTGTGATTTGGCAGCGAGATTATTTTCTCAAAGCTTTAAAGTTATGTTTTACGCCACAAAGTGGTAAGCATTAAAAACACCAGTGGAATTCGCGGCAGAGGCGCGTTAAAGGCGCCAGAAGCTATGAAAGGATTTGGCCGGTTCTTACAGTTCCTGATTTGGTCCTGAGATCCAGCGAGGATCTGAAAGTTCAATCATCTGTGAGAATCTGAATCGAGACTGAACCGAATACTGGACACTGTCTTTTGAATCCATCACTGATTTAGCTTAGAGCTGGGCGACAAACATTATCCTATCCAGTCAAGTCAGCGCTTTATACCATCAATACAGATTGTTTGAAAGCAGCTTCACAGTTATGGACAAAAAACAGTGCTTCAATGATGCACACAAAATTCAATTCTGCTATAAAGCAGCTCTAAAAAATACAATAGTAAACTCTCATTATTCTGTTTACGTATCATAATATTATCTTGTTTTTCTCCATCGTGCATATCAATATTTATCACATTATTAATTTACCATCAGTGGGGAAGGAAATGCTTTCCACATGTCTGTTAGACCTTCATAATGAGTGTAAACACAACTTGTTTGTTTAACAATTAAACTCCACAGAGTAGCTGTTTTTTCTTCTTCTTTCTTTTAGGGCTACATGAAGTCCATTTGATTTTTCCTTAAATACTCTGTTTTCCATTTTATTTTTTCTGGATTCTGTGTTTTATGATTTAACACAAACTCGTCATCCAAAAATTTGTCTAATGAAATTAATTTATAAAACTTTACAAATCTAATTGATATTTTATTATGTAATCCAATGAAAATGTAACAAATAATTTTTAGAAAAGCATTGCACTTTTTCCGTCAAATAAAATACTTGTATTATTTTTTGAAGTACATATATGATAGTAATATATTTCTGTCATAAATTCTTCAAGTTAAGTGAAGTTGTGTGTTTGTGGTGAAGATCTGTGAGTCTCGGTGTGTGTCTGACGGTGGTTTTTCTCAAAGGAAACGCTCTCCACACGTCATCATACGGCCGTTACTCGGACCGACGCAAACATTCACCACACGCTGAGCGCTGAGTCGCTGTCAGAGCCGTATCTCACCGTGAGGTCTGCTGGTGAAGCCCAGCCTCGTCTCAGCGCTGAAGACGCTTCGAGTTCCTTCAGGGATTGAAGAGCTTAAGGACAGAGAAACAGGATGATCTACGAGCTCCATTCATCTGGATTCTCCTGTTATTCAGATCTGAAGTGTGATTTGTTTGCTAGACACTTCATATGGATGACATCGTGGCATACAGTAGTGGCCAAAACTGATGCAGTTCTAGCAAACTGGACGTCTTGATGCAAACGTTTTAATGTAAGCATATTGCGTGCTTGAAGTGTGATACTAATGTATGCACTCAGCTGTTTCATGTAATCAAAAACAAGGGAGAACCAACCATATCTTATAAAACAGATACTTCTGTCCTTGATTCTGATTGGTTGAGCCGCGTTCAAAGCTGTTGTAAATTGCTCTACAAACCGATAAATGCAGCTTACGTTTGAGTGTTGCTCAGCAACCACTTTGTTGCAACCACAACTGTTTCTGAGGAACTACATTGTTTGGTGGAAGAATACTGTTTTTATTAAAGGGGGTCATATGATGCGATTTCAATTTTTTCTTTCTCTTTGGAGTGTTACAAGCTCTTGGTGAATGAAGAAGATCCCTGAAGTTACAAAGACTTAAAGTCTCAAATCCAAAGAGATATTCTTTATCAAAGTTAGGATTCTACCACACCACCTAAAACGGCTCGTTCTAACACGCCCCACATCTCTACATCAGTGTGTGGGAAGATTTGCGTAATGTTGCCCAAATGTTCACACAAAGAAAGAAGGCGTGGTTTCAGTAAACGCAATAAGAGTTGAAGCAGTCATGTCAGGGAGGTGTGCGTGTGTCTAGGAGAAAGCAAAAGCACTTTATTTGGTCTTCCAAGAGTAGATGCGTTTAGGAATCTTTAAGATTACTTACAACAGAACAGCAACACATCTTATGGACGACCGTTTCGTGAACCTAGGAGAGGAGGTCATTCTGAATTTGCTACGACAATCTGACGCTCCTGAATCAGCCACTGGAAGTATGGTTTGTTATTAATTTAAGTATTTGCTATTGACTGTTCAAATGGGGAGTTTTGCCAATAGGTGTGTGTGTGTGTGTGTGTGAGAGAGAGAGAGCGAGATTGTGTGTGTGTGTGTGTGTGTGTGTGTGTGAGAGAGAGAGAGCGAGAGAGATTGAAAGAGAGGTCACATCACAGTGGGGTCATCTGTCTTAACCGTCCGTGTCTTGTGTACTGCAAACACATACGAGCTTCATCACTGTGTCTGTCACTGACTCTGTTCTCCTTTCAGGATTGAACTGATGGTAAAACTAAAGCACTGGGTCAGTTGGCCATTAGTCTTTACATTTATTTTGAAAGATGAAGCTCACGATTATGGAAAGGGGCGTTACATTTCCGATGTGTGCTTGTGGTGTTCGGCCAATCACAATGCACTGGGCCAGATTGCCAATAAGAGCAGACTGTGCTTGTCAGAACGAGGGGCTTTGTAGAGAACGACACGTTTAAGAGAGGCGGAGCATAGAGGAACTACAATAATGTACAGTATTTGCAAAAATTTTTTTTTGATCATTAAAGCATGTCAACATTCTGTTACACCAAATACACAAAATAATGATCTTTAAAAAAACATCATATGACCCCGCACACATCGTTATTTGCTCTGTTTTTATTTTTCTGAAACCTTACTACGTATACGTTTTATAAAAGCAATAAGCTCCGCGAAGCCGTGGTTTACAGTGAATTATTAAAAGCTAAGGGGTGTTGTTAGGGAGAAATAAATTACCAGTATATTAGAATGATTTCTGAAGATCATGTGACACTGAAGACTGGAGTAATGATGCTGAAAATACAGCTGCACATCACAGAAATAAATTACTGTTTAACAGATATTCACAGAGAAAACAGGTGTTTTACATCAGAATAATATTTCACTATTTTTACGTTTCTTTTGATCAAATAAATGCAGCTCTGGTGAGCAGAAGAGACTTCTTTCAAAAACAAAAAAAACGTAATTATTCCCCAATTAACTCCATGTTCAGCACCAATCGGGTATTTTAAGGATGAACAGGTTCTCACACACTCACCTGAGAGAAGTTGAGTCCGTTCAGAGGATGGCACTGCTCCTCCACCTTCTCCACGGCTCCCGTCCTCTTCCTCATCCTCTGGGCCTCCTGCGCCAGATACAGGTCCAGCACAGGAGCGCCGCGCGTCTTGATGTCGGCCTCGGTCAGAGAGTTGACCATCAGCATCACCCACACGGGCCGCTTGCGCTCCCAGTTCCCGGCGATGGCGTTGAACAGGTAGTCTGCGTACAGGCCCTTGCCCCGCTGGTCCGGCGTCATCCAGGACGGCAGCATGAGCTTGACGTACTCCAGGTGAGTCTTGAGCCGCCGGTAGATGTCTCTGGGCAGCAGGTCCTGCAGGTTCTCTCCCTGCGGCAGCAGCTGACAGCTGCTCAGCGCTGAGATGGTGTACGGGTCAGTCAGGTCCAGCTCGAAGCACACGATGCTGCTCTCCTGGAAGGCCTGCTTGGAGTTCTCGGGGATGAAGTCCCAGACGCGTGTGTACGGGACGTGAATGGTGCCGTAGAAGTACGAGGGCGGGTCTCGCTTTATCGTCCACAGGAAGGAGTTGAGCTCGCTTTGCTGGAGACAGAAAGAAAGAAGAAGACAACTAGAGGTTTGGGCCTTTCAGAGGCTTTCAGAGACATCAATAAAAGAAGTCTCTTCTGTTCGTTAAAGCTGCATTTATTTGATCAAAAATATAGTAAAAATTGTGAAATATTTTTACAATTTAAAACATCTGTTTTCTATGTGAATCTCTGTTAAAGTGTAATTTATTTCTGTGATGCGCAGCTGTATTTTCAGCATCATTACTCCAGTCTTCAGTGTCACATGATCTTCAGAAATCATTCTAATATGATGATTTGAAAGGGAACGCGCTTCTGTTTTTGTAGCAGACATTTGTTATTGACCAATAACCTCAAAACGTCTAAATATTGGCCAATATATGTCACTCTGTCTCAACGTAAAGTGTTTTTTCATTCTCTCAGATTAATGAGACAAAGATGTGCAGCTGTGAAACGCTTGTAAACATTTAACAGACTCCTGAAGCTCGTGAAGTTTGATGATGATGTTCTGAGACACTCAAATCAATCACAGACTGTGTTTCTGAGCGCTGCAGTACACACACACACACACACACACACCGACTGCTGTGTAGGACATGACTGAAGAGCTGAAGTTTCTTCACAAGCTGATAATGCCTTCAAAAGACAGTTAATATCTAATTAGTGTCGAGGCCAATACACGTCCAGAACGAAAACTTTGACAGTCTGACACTCCAGAAACAACTTTCAACAAATGCATATTAAATAAAGTGACAGAATACTTTTAAAGAAACCGTTTATACTTAATAAAACACTGTCAGCTATTGTAGAAGCATCGTGTTTTATGTTCAGCCTATAAAACTCTATCAATGTCAGTGAAAGTATGACTGTTTTCTAGAGTTCAGAGCTTTTATCTTGCATTCAAACACTGGGATTTAAATCCATTTAGTGAAAAATGACAAATATTTCACCCAAAGAGCCGGTTACATGTCAGATGCAGTGTTTATACTCCAATATCACACATGCATGCTCCATATCAGAGAGCTGGAGGCGTTTAAGAACTTATTAAGAACTCATTATTGGTCCTACATTATTTAATATTAAAGCAGTCACGCAAATGTAACTTTTATATACATAAATATTCATATTTCCACCGTGAATGTTCACGATTGGTAATACCGAGTTTAAGGGAGTGATTTGTAAGTTTTTAATAAAGGAAAGCACTCACTTTGGTGTTGAGGTCGCAGCTGGTCTCTCTGAGGTTGTGCTGGTTTGCTCTCACCATCATTATCAAGCAGGTTTGGAGAAAAGCGCCCCAACTGTCCAGCATCATCATCATCATCTCAATCTTCTGAGGAATCTTCACCAAACTCAACTCTGCTTCACTGAGAGTCAGAACATTCCTCAAGAGTGCAGGGGATCCCAGTCATACTGAAGCCACCCATGCTGGAGATTCAACAACCTCTACGACATGATGGTGATGATGGTGATGATGATGGTTGTGTTAGTTAAAGTCCAGCTCCGTGAGAGCAGATGCACTGTCCTGAAGCTCACACACATCCTGATCACACTCCAGCTGCTGAGGAGCTCTGGAAACTCTCGCGTGCGTGCTTCAGCGCCAAATCACGCGCTTCGGTCCGAGCACTCTCCCCGCAGCTCGACGAGTGTGTGTGTGTGTGTGTGTGTGTGTGTGTCTCAGAGGGGGCTTTACCTCCCCCCAGACCCTTACTCTGGTAAATAATGTGATTTGAGCCTGTCGGACCCCGCGGAACTACTGCAGGACTTTCTGCGCTTACGAGTCTGTCACACACACACACACACACACACACACACACACACACACTGTCGCCAAATAACCAAGGAGAGAGAGAACGTAACCTGTAATATGTGTAATCTAAAAGACTTTTACTGCGTCACTCTGTTAGTTACACTGTAATGAAGTTATGATAGTTAATTTATGATGATATTTATTCACTTCTGCTGCTGGACATCGGACTAATTATAGTGATTTCACACGAACCCGGACTCTAGCACAAAATCCATATTCCGGGAACAGGAAAAGACAACTTTTTGCATATTTAGTATTTAATTGGAGTTATTTGTGAAACTTTGTCCCGATGGAGCTTCTAAAACACTCCACTATAAAACCTCAAACTCACTCAGTCTCGCGATGATTTGAATATATTTTAAACTAATGTTACTTTAGTATCACTGAAGTACTGTTATATAGTTTTATGTAAGTGCATTTTATGTAAAATTATTTTTTATGTATTTATTTTTTCCCATTTCATGTAAATTTTAGGTGAAGTTTTGGGTCAAATTTATCTATTTTTTCATTTTAAATCTTAATACTATTCATCAATCAAAACAAAATAAAAAAAAAAAACAAAAATTAACAGACAGATATAGTATTTAAGTGACATATGATGACTTAGAGAACAAAACAGTCATAAACATGACCTTTGAGATGAATGTTTGTCTCTTATAATGTATTTGTGCAAAGATTCACATTTGTCACTTTAAGGACCATAACAACAGTTTCTTGATTTTCTTGGAAGCAGGGCTGGACTGGTAATCGGGCATACCGGGCATTTTCCCGGTGGGCCGACGCACCTAAGGGGCCGACAGAAGGTTTTTTTTTTTTTTTTTTTTATATTATTGCCGTGGACCATCACGCACGGACAGCGAGCAGCCAGTGGTCCATTGGTTTGTCTCCTGTACTGACAGTGTTAACATCCAATCACAATGCGCTATAGATGGAGCGATGAAGTATTTTGCTCCGCCTATATAAACGCATCACCCCAACTTCTTCCTAGTCGGCTTTTCCCACGTTTTCACAGCAGCTTTATCAAGAACATACTTGCTCTTCGGTGAGTGAAGCGGGCCAAAGAGCCAAGCAGGAGGAGGAGAGGAGAAAAGTTGAATCGGTAAAGTACTTGATAGGACTCTCAACGGAGGCAGTTGCGTGCGCCATGAGTCTAGAATACGTACACACTTTTTAATAAAACATGAATTCTTCCCCCGCGATTTTTTGGCCAAGTCAAGTGTGTTCAGAGGTTTCCATGGGCCATTGCGAATAAAGCTAGATTTAAATAAAAAAGACACTAAACAAATTGTCGGACCTGACGTTTTATTCTTTTCCAAAACAAGATATGAGTGTGATACATACAATACCAGTCAAAAAAGTTTGAACAGTAAGAAAGATCCAACAGAAAGATCCAAAGATCAGCATTTATCTAAAATAAAAAGCTTTTGTAACATTATACATATACTATTCAAAAGCTTGGAGTCAGTATAATTTGTATTTTATTTATTTATTATGGGGGGGGGGGGGGTATAAATAAATAAATAAAATAAAAAAATTAGCAAGGATGCTTTAAACTGATCAAAAGTTACGATAAAGGCATTTATAATATTACAAAAAAAATCTGATAAATGCTGTTCTTCTGAACTTTCTTTCCATCAAAGAAACCTGAAAAATTCTACTCAGCTGTTTTTAAC
The DNA here is from genome assembly GCF_018340385.1 of Cyprinus carpio. Lineage (NCBI taxonomy): Eukaryota > Metazoa > Chordata > Actinopteri > Cypriniformes > Cyprinidae > Cyprinus > Cyprinus carpio. Next base: position 1,960,705 of record NC_056576.1, on the reverse strand, counting down.
ATAATAATAATTATAAATGTTTTTTGAGCAGCAAATCAGAATATTTGAATGATTTCTGAAGATCATGTGACTGGAGTAATGAAAAAAAAATTATGCTAAAAATTCAGCTTTGAAATCGCAGGAATAAATTACATTTTAAAATATATTCAAATAGAAAACAGTTATTTTAAATAGTAAAAATATTTCACAATATTACTGATTTTGCTATATTTTGGATGAAATAAATTGGTGAACTGAAGAGAATAAAAAAAAAAAAAAAACATTAAAAATCTTACTCACCAAAAAACATTTAATATTATAAAACTAAAAATCATGTAAGAAAAACCTAAAAAAAAAAATTCCAAAATACAATATATATTGCTAGTCCAGCCCTGCTTGGAAGTGTATGTGAATATAATCATCTACATTAAATCAGAGAGAGCAGAGCTCTCAAACTAAATTAAGACTCGACTGAATTTAGATATGAGCTGAGAAGTTGAGTATTATTATAATCAACAAACAGTTCACATTTAAATTTCATGCACATGAACAAACTATTAATAAATTACATTAACAGTAAAAAACAACTAATAAAACATTTCAGAATTTCAGCAAAACTCCCGAAAAATTTGCTTACTGACTGGTCTGATGTTGCGAAGCATGTGTAGAGGCCTTCATGGACTTATTAAGTGATTAATGCATGAAACATATAATAATAATCATTCTGTGGTGTTTTCTCAATAGCACACCTCACACTCTTTATTTTTATCCAGCGTAACTCTCATATTACAGGCTTTAGTGTAAGTTAAAACACCAATAGTCACGTTATTACTCTTAAAAACACTTGACTAAATAAATATCACAGAAGTGTGTGAACATCATCCTCATCCTCACTAAAAGCCAGTCTAAAGCCCCTCAGCCAGAGGGTAGTTTGCAGCGCCCCCACGTGGACCTTCTCAAATCTGCACCATAATTTAACTCTAAACATGTTTGAAACATCTCAATATTATCATAATCACAAGTAAGCATAAGAACAAAACAACAAACACACAGAATACAGTAATACTTCTACACATCCTGTCAGAGCCAAAAAAAAAAAAAAAGAACAGTAAAGATAACGTTCAGTTAAACCACAACCTTGTCAGTGTTTACAGATTTGAGTTGATTTTAAATAAGATTTTAGTTTTAATTTAAACATGTCAATAGATGTGCACATCCTTATGTCTTCTGGAAGAGTGTTCCAGTGAATAATAGCTTTGACTGAGAAAGATGATGATCCAAAGTCAGAATGACAAAAAGAAACAACACAGTCACTAGTAGATGATGATCTAGTAGATCTTACAGAGACTGTAGAGCGAAAATGCACACAATCACGAAGTGTAGAAGGTGCCAAACCATTTAAAATTGTATATACCAAACACAAGTTTAAGAAAAGTCTAAAATTATCAAAGCTCAAAAAATTATATTTCTCCAAGACCCTACAGTAGTGATATTGGTTAGGTTTTTAAGGGCTGTTTATAAAGAGATTTTAACGGTTTAATAACAGTTTCTCCTGCTTGACCTCAACATGTCAGACAGTATGACAGATGGGAAAAGATCGTAGCATGCATAAAAGTCTTATTTAAAGACACTGTCTAATTTGTATGAAATTGATCAAGTTATATTTTAGAGTCCTCACCAATTTCTTTACATGTTTTTTAAAACTGAGATTTGGATCCAGCATTAAACCAAGATAATTAAACTCCTCTTTTCTCCATTTATAAAAATATCAGCATTGGAAGAGCATACATTAATTTTAGAAAAAAAAAAACATCTCTTTTGTTTTACCAGTGTTCAGGGTAAGACATGATTGCTCTAACCACTGTGTAATCCTTTCCAAAATAACATTTAGCTTTTCAGCTGTTAACTCTGCTGTTCTCACATGTGTGAAAATAACCGTATCGTCAGCATGCATTAGCACTTGTATCCCTTCACACTGGGAGATCATTAATAATAAACCAGATAATAAAGGGCCTAATATTGATCCTTGGGGTACGCCGTTGTACAGTTTAAGTTATTGGAATGAACCCCTTTAATTTTTAACACATTGCAGTCTTTTTGATAAATATGAGGAGATACATGCTAAAGCCCCAGATGAAAACTGGAGGTTAGATTATTTAGAAAGAAGAACATTATGATTAACCGTGTCGAAGGCTTTACGCAAATCTATCTGTTAGTCCACTGGATTCTGCTTTTTGAGCTGGCGGGTGGATGCTTACATTCTCGCAGCTGGCACCATGTTATGAAGACGCTGTTTCGTTGTGAAAGCAAAAATACTTTGTTTGTTCTTCCAAAAGAGGACACGACCAGAAATCAGTGGTTAAGATGTATTTCAACACTGTTCCAGAACAGTTCAACCCAAATATTCAGATGTGTGAAGCACATTTTATGGAGGACTGTTTCCTGATCCTGGGACAGAAGACTACAGTGATGCTGTTTTGACTCACAGAATATAAGTATGTTTACATGTGTAAAGGATTTGTCACGGATGATTCAAACGAGAGTTTTGAGCAGTGTAGAGTAGCTCTTGTTTTTTGTCGTTTCTCCAATCACAAATGAAGACATGGTTTTATGTTTATGTGGTGCGGTGCGATGCAACACATAAAAACACACTATAAGTCATTATAATCAGTAATTATGTCCCCACTGGATGCAACAAATGGCTCGTTTGTAATAAGTTTTATTGTTTTTGTCTTGACTCGCTGGGTTCTGACCGGGACACACATCACAGTATGTTAAGGGGCGTAACATTTCCGTCACACACTTGAAACATTCGGCCAATCACAGCACACTGGATAGCTGGCCAATCACAGCACACCTCGCTTTTCAGAACGATGAGCTTTGTAAAAATCGACGCGTTTCAGAAGGCGGGGAAAAGAGGAGAAAGAATAATGGACTGTATGTGGAAAATAATGTGTTTTTTTGAACCTTAAACCACATAAATACATTTTATTACACCAAATACACAAAATAATGTTCTTTTTAGCAACATCATATGACCCTTTTAAAAATAATAATCACAACACTAGTAAAACAGGCTTATGCTGATTTTCTCATTCTCTGAATTATACTTATCAATACTGTTTTTATTATCATTAGCATTCAAAAAATGAACAAATTAAGAACAGGATTAGAATGGAATTCTAAATGAAACATATATGAACATTTCCAGGCATGTCCGTCAGTAAAATGTGAGCAAACCCACTCAGAAACGTCCCTCTGAACAATCACACAGTCGCTGTGAGTTTCTGGAAGAGCAGCACCCATCGCTCATACGTCTGGAGTCTGCTGAGAGTGAATCTGTGCCCCAGAAGAAACCACATGAACGTGAGGCATAGAGACCCACAGTAAAACACAGGAGATTCTCACAGAGCTGATAAACACTGACGGGGAACGAGAGACGAGATGATTCTCACTGCAGGATCAAATCATAGAGCATTCGCAGAGATGCTCTTCTCAGTGCATCAGGTTCCTGTAGAGCGGATCATATTCCTCAAAACACCAGGGATTTCACTGACAACTGATGACAGCTGCTTTCAACATGATGTGAGTCTCTTCAGATGAAAGTTTCCATGCGCAACATACACGTCACCTGTATTTCTTCAGCACTTTATACAGTACAGATCATTTTAAAGCAGCTTCACAGCAGGAAAATAACAGAAAAAAAATAATAATAATGAACTTTCATTTAGTTTAAAGTGAAACTGAAATAAAAATTAAAAAAAAAAAAAAAAACAAAAAAAAAAAACTTTAAAAATATAAAACAAAAATACTTTAGAAATTTAAAGATAAAAACTAATAAAAATATTAATAGAAACTGTAATAGTAGACTCATTAAAGGACAGAATCAGTGATGCAAACTTCATCAAATATGAGACAAATCCAAATTCAGCTGTAAAGCAGAGAAGACAATAGAGTCATTATTCAGAAGTTCTGTTCTCATCTGATGGTGTCAGTGCATTAAATTGATGATATTACTGAATATTAATTGTCTTTGAGACTCTAGAATATAATGAATAATGCTGGAGCATTTGCTCCTGTCTGCCGCTGTGTTTGATTGATTCGCTTCAGTCTTTGTTGTTGTTGTGAAGCTGCAGGTGTTGTTGTGGTCAGTGAGAGTCTTAATGAGCCTGATGACCGTCACAGATCACACGTGTCTGTTCAACGAGCTGATGAATCAGTTTCTAATCAATGTCACAGACAGCAGGAGCTGATGTTAATCATGTTAATGACTGAACTTTCACTTCAAAGAAAGCGTGTTTACTGATGATTCTGAACAAACAGCACGTTTGTATTCATGTGTTTATTAGTTCAGATGACGAGGGTCTAACGAGGTGATGATCTTCAGATCCTGCTGCTCTCTGTTCATTCATCGTCTGTCTGGATATGAAGGTGTTTCAGGAACTCTCGATGAACTCAAAATAAGTTTCCACTGCTTGTGACTAAATCTCTCCAAATCCAGCTGCAGGTCCTTAGGGTCTCATACAGCCTCGTACGGTCTTGTACAGTCTCACATGGTCTCAGATGTTCTCACACTGCCTTGTACCATCTCATACAGTCTCATACAGTCTTGTGTGGTCTCAGATGGTCTCAGACAGTTTTACACATCTCATACAGTTTAATACTATCTCATATGGTCTTGTACTGTCTCGTATTATCTCATACACTCTTATACAGTCTCACACAGTCTTATACGATCGCATACAGTCTCATATGTTCTCATTCAGTCTCATTCAGCCTCATATAGTTTCATACAGTCTCTTAAGTTCTCATAACCTCACACACAGTCTCACACAGTCTTATACGATCGCATAGAGTCTCATATGTTCTCATACAATCTCATACAGTCTCTTATTTTCTCATTCAGTCTCATTCAGTCTCATATAGTTTCATACAGTCTCTTAAGTTCTCATACACTCACACACAGTCTCACACATTCTCATACGATCTCATACAGTCTCATCCACTGGTCAGCAGCAGCTCACAGCACAATTGTTTTCTTTGTGTTGAAGAGACTGAATCTTTCCGGTTATGAAAGCGCTGTGTGTAGCTCTGGGGCTTTTATTGATTTCTCTGTCAACATGCTTTTCTGAGCGTTCATGACCTACATCTGTCTCTCGCCACCAGCCTTCCTGCTATTAATCACACTTCAGTCCATTGCTGTAACCATGGTGATTCCCCTCCACTTTCTGTCCCATGACAGGTGAAGTATTTGAGCAAACACGTTTAACAGCGGAGCTTGTGTGTAATGATGAGACTCTCTGATACTGAATGTCTCTGATTAATTTTTTAAGTGTTTGTGGAACAATAAATTCACCTCAATGCATGACCTCCTGTGGCTTATGTCATTATTCTATTTCTAAAATCAGCTCCATAAAAACAAATATTGGTCTTGAAAGTCATACTTTTTTATTCAGCTTTCATTTTTTAGTGAAGTAAGCCTTGTTATCATCTTGTGTGTGGTTGGTTAAAGCAGTAGAGTCAGAACTGAGTGTCACTGCATGTCTGCTCTCAACAGGGGGCGCTGTTGATTTACCATACATCCACACACACACACACACACACACACACACACACACACACACACACACACACACACACACATACACACACACACACACATACACACACATTAATATAACTTGCATTTATTTTTTTTATTTTTTACATTTGCAGTACTATCCAAATAAATCATCAAACCCAATACTGTTCAAAATCTTGTTTTCACTGAATATTTGTGTTTTGCTTGAAAGGAGTTTTAATATATTTATATTTATTCATTTATCAGGCACTTTTATTCGAAACATCTTACAAATGAGTAATAAAAATATAAGCAATTAAACCAAGTGAAAAACTCTTTTAAATACTGCCACCAAAGCAGATTTGTGTGGAGTATTGGACCAGTGCAGCGCTGGAACAGGCTATTAATGATTGAAACGCTTTTGCTCTATTAATGGTGCAGCTGCAGCAGGAGTTAACTGGACCATGATAACACACTTCAGCAGTGCACTTCCCGTCTGCTATGATGCTGTCTAGGTAGGGAGCTCATAGCGTTTGGAGCAGAGCTCTGTAGTATTTGTTGATGTGTGTTTGCTACTAAAGATCATCTCATCTCGCGCCTCCTGCTAATTAATATGCATACGTGTGTGTGGTCACGCTGGACTGAGCACTTAATATTCAGTCCAGCGTATTCATGATGTTAACATTAATCGTCCGCCCATAATGGAGTGTGCTGCAAACGCCGCTCGGTCACAGGGGAGGATTTAGACGGGCCCCAATTAAACCCTGGACAGCAAAATGTGTGTGACGTCTCATCCATTACATATAAAACATTAATTACCTCAAAGGACATTGACTAGACATGAATTTCAAACAGTTTAAGAGTCATATGAGTTTATATGACATAGCCATACATCCGTGCCCTAGCAACCACCCAGAACACCTTAGCAACCAAGAACACCAGTTTTTGCAGGCGAGCCGCTAATACATTTTCTTCAGATATCAATTCTTGTGGTGTCTAGGGTTTGCAATATTAACAAAAAATTAAATCTCGATATTTTTGGGAATTCCTATTTTTATTTATTTAATTATTATTATTAATAATAATAAATTGTGTGTGGGGGTTTTTTTTTTTTTTTTTTTTTTTTGATAAAAAACGTTTTTGTGCTGGTACTTTGGCTGGTTTAGGCGTTTCATGGGTAAATAAATGTGATACTAAAACCGCCAGTAGGTGGCGGCAAGTCCCTGTCTTAATAAGTGATTCACTGAATCATTGACTCAAATGGTTCGTTCAAAACAGATTAATTCAGGAAGAAAACACGGCAGTGTTGCTCGGAGACACATAAATGTTCTGTTCTGGCTTTGTTTGGAACTGTTAGTAAAACAGAAAAAGTAGACAATGATGTAACTGTTGTATAAAATTAATATCTCATTTGTGATCAAGCTCAAGCACTAATATTCAGGAAAAAGGCACTGTTGCTTGTGTGATATTACTTAACTAAATCTAATAAAAAAATATATATATATATATATTAAATATTAAAAAAATACCCATACAGGGAAATATATATATATATATATATATATATATATATATATATATATATATATATATATATTTATATATATATATATATATATGCAAACAACAGTGCCTTTTGATATACATAGGCTATAATTCATAACTTACAGTAAATTATAAGGGCTTTATACTTGCATAGGTTACTGGATAATTTAAGAGTGCAAATCGTTAAAACAACAATTACGATATTATTGTAAATGCTGAATATCGCTCAGCCCTACAAGTGCTGTGCAAACTAAACATAACATACAATATCAAAAGAAAACCTCATAAAAAATAACCACTGGATTGACCAACCAACCGCAGCACAACTAGCTGCTTTAAAGCTCTTTGTCTGCTGGAGGGTTTGATACTAAGCTCAAACCAGCCCAACTTTCTGTGTGTGTTCAGACTTTAGGGAGCAGTGTGATTGCCAGCGGATTAGAGCAGGAAATTAATCAGAGTCTCTGATACAGAAGTGTCTGCAACATGGCAGCGCTCCAGAGATGATGGATCGGTGTGGAGCAGCGAGAAGATGAGGATGGCACACACTGCACCTGTCTGGAGGACACTGGAAGCAAAACGCTCTGAGACTAATGAGCTTCAGAGATTAGACGCAGTGTGAATGCCGTTTGGCTGTCTACATAAACTACTGCACGAGTGTCTTATGTTGACTGACTTTTGACTGCATCTAATTTGCATGTTGTTCTGAACGGCACCATGGGCGGGGGGGTTCACTACAGAGGCCACTTCCGTAACTGGGCCCCCTCACCTCTGGTGCCATCTCCGGAGGCAAGTCAAGTCACCTTTATTTATATAGCGCTTTTAACAATACAGATTGTGTCAAAGCAACTGTACAGCATTAATTAAGAAAATAGTGTGTCTATAATGCAAAATGACAAAAGTAAACAAAAATTTTTCAGTTAAAGGCAGTTCATCATTGAATTCAGTGATCATCCAGCTCAGTTCAGGCTCAGTCGGTGGTCAGTTCTCCTCTGACCAGATGAAACCAGCAGTTCAGTTCCAGGCTGCAGCAAAGTCAGATTGTGCAGAGGACTCCACTGTTTCATGCATTTACTGTATGACCAAAAATGACGGAGTATTTGATGTTTTAGCTGTTTGATCGCACACACTATATAATCACTGCAAACCAGTCCACTGTGGCACATTTATGCTCATTATGATTTATTTTCCATCGACATTGAAACACACGCAAAGTACAAACCTATTTTACCTAATAAATAATAGGCTAGTTAAGCTTCAAATAAATCACGAATATAGAAACATTTGTATTTGTGCTGAATGAGAGAGGTCAGCTAACTTTACTTTCAGTTTCGCTTTAAATTAATAAGTTTTGGCTTGTTTATAGCTATGCCTAAATTATTATTATAACATACTGCACTTATATTTATTTATTAGAATTATATTTTTTTCATTCTTGTTCTGTTCTGAATAAGGTTAAATTTAAAGAATTTGTTGTGGAGTGAGAGGAACTAACAACCCTCAAGAAGATGGGCATCTTAGGAACTGCACTCCAATGGTTTAAATTTTCCCTCTCAGGTTGGTCCTTCAGGGTGTCTTGGAGAGGGGAGGTTTCTAAGTCACAACTTCTTTCTACTGGGGTTCCTCAAGGCTCAGTGCTTGGACCGCTTCTCTTCTCCATCTACATGACGTCATTAGGATCTGTCATTCAGAAGCATGGCTTTTCTTATCACTGCTATGCTGATGACACTCAACTCTACTTCTCGTTCCAACCAGATGATCCGACGGTAGCTGCTCGCATTGCAGCCTGTCTGTCAGACATCTCTGGCTGGATGAAGGACCACCACCTTCAGCTCAACCTTGTGAAGACAGGACTGCTCATCAGAATCAGAATCAGAAATCAGAAAGAGCTTTATTGCCAAGTATGCTTACGCATACAAGGAATTTTTTTAGTGACATAAGCTTCCAGTGCACAGAGACAACAACAACAAAAAACAAATTGCAAATAAATAAATTGTATGAACAGTTGTGCTATAGATGACAATGGATTAGAATAGAGTAAGATGCAGAGATGTACTTGGATGGAGGGGTAACAAATAAATATATAAGAATATTGCACATTTTTGCATAAGTGGGGAACATTTAACTGTTTGTGAGGTAGATTGCCTGGGGGAAGAAACTGTTCTTGTGCCTGACTGTGCTGGTATTTGCGGCTCTGAAGCGCCGGCCAGATGACAAAAGTTCAAAAAGGGGGTAACTTGGATGAGAGGGATCCAGAGTGATTTTCTGAGCCCTTTTCCTCACTCTGGATGTGTACAGTTCTTGAAGGGTGGGCAGGGGAGCACCAATAATCCTTTCAGCAGTCCGAACCGTTCTCTGTAGTCTTCTGATGTCTGATTTTGTAGCTGAACCAAACCAGACAGTTATTGAAGTACACAGGACAGACTCAATGACGGCTGAGTAGAACTGTTTCAGCAGCTCCTGTGGCAGGTTAAACTTCCTCAGCTGGTGAAGGAAGTACAACCTTTGTTGGGCCTTTTTAACAATGGAGTCAATGTGATTGTCCCACTTCAGGTCTCAGTCAACCCAGCACTTCATCGCAACTTCTCTATACAGCTAGGTTCGTCAACCATAACTCCTTCTAGGACAGCCAGGAACCTTGGAGTTGTGATTGATGGTCAGTTAAGCTTCGCAGACCATATTGCTACAACGACCCGGTCCTGCAGATTTGCCTTATACAACATTAGGAAGATTAGACCCTTCCTGTCAGAGCAGACCGAACAACTTCTTGTCCAAGCTCTTGTTCTCTCCAGACTGGACTATTGTAATGCTCTCCTGGCAGGCCTTCCTGCATGTACTATCAAGCCTCTGTAACTGATCCAGAATGCTCCAGTGAGAGTGGTCTTCAGTGAGCCAAAAAGAGCACATATCACACCTCTCTTCATCAGTTTGCACTAGCCGCTCGCATCAAATTCAAGGTACAGATGTTTGCCTACAAGACAACCACTGGTGCTGCACCAAAATACCTAAACTCTTCTTCAAATCTTCAAAAACCATCTAAAGACACATCTTTTTTGTCAGCACTTACTAATTCTAACTTTTTCTTATTCTATTTGTCTCTTTCTCTGAAAAAAAAAGAAAAAAGAAAAAAAAACTGGTATGTGTACTGTGCTAGACTAACTGAGACTTGTTACAGCACTTGTGTACTGTTGCCCTCCTATTGGTCTTCATTGCTTCTATTTGCTCTTCTCATTTGTAAGTTGCTTTGGATAAAAGTGTCTGCTAAATGATTAAAATGTAGTTTAAAAGGGATTTCATGTAGTAGATCTGTCCCAGTGCAGGTGTTTATGTGTGATTATTGTGAACATGAAAACACGTTTGAATGAAACACTCAGTGATTCTCATCTAGTCAACATGGCGATTGATGTGCGATTGATGCTTTTAAAAGCACTTCGACATTTGAGTCATTACACAACACACTTATGGGTCAGATATGAGGACATAAATCATGTTATTGAACTGAACTGAATTGATCTGAATAATGACACTATTGTCTTCCGTGGAGCTGATTCACAGCAGAATTTCAGTTTGTATCATATTTGATGAACATTAATACCAGTGTTTTTTTAGTATATTAAGTTGCTTTGAAACTGTCTGTGTTATGTAATGCACTATAGAAATTCATAAAAGTAGTCTGATGTGCAACCGATATGAATAACAGGTCCGATTTGTCTCTTGATTAGATGTGGTCTTATGAGCTTCCTAAATGCGGAGAGGTTTGTGTGGATTTTTATGGGTAGAAAATATTGTTGGTTCAGAACAGAAACAGAAGAACTCTGATAGAAGAACAAACGTGTGTGTTTCATTTTCTCCAGGCCTCTTCAGCAGCTGTGACACCAGGGACGAGACCCACTGACCGAGTGCACTGAACACTCACACACACACACACACACACACACACACACACACACACACACACACACACACACACACCACACACACACACACACACACACACACACACACACACACACACACACACACACACACACACACACACACACACACACACACACACACACATACACATACTCACAAACACAAACACACACAAACAAACACACACACACACACACACACACACACACACACACACACACACACAAAGTGCTTTTTCGTGTGTACTGCCACTTCTGACGTGTAGCCGGTACTCAGAATCAAAGCGTCAGTGTCTGGGTGATTAGAAATGACACTACATAAATCACACTACCCAGACGGGATCACCTCTTATCTCGACCAATCACGTGAGCGAATTCAAGCGGAATAGATCTACCTCGTGTGGAGTGCCAGTGCATGTCAGGGGAGGTGCGTAGAGTAGTATACTGTAATTAAGTCCAAGCTAGGATCCAGTAAATTAATTCAGACAGTCAGTTCAAAACAGCGCTAATGCAGAGAAAACATGGCTGATTTCATCGAAGATTGTGGAGAGAATAATGATTTAGGAATGATTTAGATCTTTAGGAAGTAGTATTTTCAAACTTTGAAGCATTGCTAATACAACTCCTTTACATTTAGAGACCACATTGATTTATTGTGTTCCATTCAGTTTATTCCTCACATTTTCTTTATTTGGTCTTAAAAAGATCTTTTAAAAGCCTTGAATTGACTTTCATCAAACCTGCAGAAACCCTGTCAGATTTTTTGATATTGTTTCAAAAATAACAAATGCAGTAAAATGCGTTTGTGTAAAGTGACTCACTACTTTAACATTTGTTGGTCTTATGTTTAAGTCAAGTCAAGTCACCTTTATTTATACAGCGCTTTTAACAATACAGATTGTGTCTGGTCTAAGCTGTCTTTCAGGGCTGTAGAGGTCCTTTCTAGGTGCTGATCCACCATCTGATCTGGATACGTACTGGATCCGGGTGACTGCAGTGATCATCTGATCTGGATACGTACTGGATCTGGTGGCTACGGGACCTCGGAGTAAGAGAGAAACAGACTAATATGAGCGTAGATGCCATTCTTCTAACGGTGTAGCAAGTACATTGGGTGTTATGGGAAGTGTTCCTGGTTCCGGTTGTCCTAATTAATGCAGCCTAAAAATCCTTTAACGGATTTGAGTATTAGAAATGTGTTAGTGTGTTATGCATAAGCCAGGTTAAAGAGATGGTTCTTCAATCTAGATTTAAACTGACAAGAGTGTGTCTGCCTCCCGAACAATGTTAGGTAGGTTATTCCAGAGTTTAGGCGCTAAACAGGAGAAGGATCTGCGGCCCGCAGTTGACTTTGATATTCTAGGTATTATCAAATTGCCAGAGTTTTGAGAATGCAGCGGACGTGGAGGACTATAATGTAACAAGAGCTCGTTCAAATACTGAGGTGCTAAACCATTCAGGGCTTTATAAGTAATAAGCAAGATTTTAAAATTTATACGATGTTTGATAGAGAGCCAGTACAGTGTTGACAGGACTGGGCTAATATGATCATACTTCCTGGTTCTAGTAAGAACTCTAGCTGCTGCATTTTGGACTAACTGGAGTTTGTGTTACTAAGCGTACAGAACAACCACCCAATAGAGCATTACAATAATCTAACCTTGAGGTCATAAACGCATGGATTAACATTTCTGCATTTGACATTGAGAGCATAGACCGTAATTTCGATATATTTTTGAGATGGAAAAATGCAGTTTTACAAATACTAGAAACGTGGCTTTCTAAGGAAAGGTTGCTATCAAATAGCACACCTAGGTTCCTAACTGATGACGAAGAACTGACAGAGCAGCCATCAAGTCTTAGACAGCGTTCTAGGTTATTACATGCAGAGTTTATAGGTCCTATAATTAACACCTCTGTTTTTTTTCATTATTAAGCAGTAAGAAATTGCTCATCGTCCAGTTTTTTATATCGACTATGATGTTTGATAGGGAACCCAGTCACCCTGTTTGTAAGCACTAACTGGTGTTGATGGTTATTATTATTAATAATCGCCTGTTTCTCAGCCCATTAGTCAGCAGATCCTCAGTGGAGATGAGAAAACACTCACATCTGACACACTCTCATCTGGGTCACTGAGGAGCATCAGAAAGCCACAGTCAGACACTCTCTGTGTCCAAGAGCCTCCGCTGTAGTGAAATAATCACTTTTCAGTCATACTTTAAGTCAAGCCACTTCTGGCAAAACCACTGCTCTGTCTTGAGGTCTGTGTTGCTTCCATATCATGTTTTCATTCAAGCTAGTGTAAAGAAAACATCCAAAATACTAATTTAAGTGTTTATTTTATTTAGTCTGTAGATTTTAGTTCTTTAAAAAGTTTTTTTTTCTCTTACACACACCAAACTTTGGAGTTTTATTCCTCTCTATATTCTGAAGGTTTGTTCATACTCCTAAAAACCTGGTGAAAATGAGTTTTCTCAGTTTTCTGTCTGTTGACAGTGTTTTCTGATTTATGGAGTGATAAAAGAGAAATCCACAATCCCCTCTGGAAGAACCTTTAACTCTCAACAAAATCAAACAAGAAATTTCAACCTTGCTTTATCTAATGTTCAGATTTCTGTTTTTGAAATGTATGCACATTCATGCATATTTAATTAATTAATGCATTTCAGAAAACTTATTACAAAGTATTACAAAAGTATTACAAAACAGTTTTGCCGTAATTAACTAGAGTAATCAACTCCTGAAGTGCTGTCTATTGCCTTAAAGAGGTTGTTGTGTAACAGACACAGATAGCTTCGTTAAGAAAATAAATGTGTTCATTTGTTAATTTAGATCAATGTGTTTCCTGGAGACACACGTGTTCAGCTGCTGATGAATCAGGTGTGTTTGATGAGGGACACTGTGGGGAGCCGCTGATGATGAAGATGATGATGGTTGTGAGAGAATGAGTGTTTCCGTGAGGGTCGAGTCCTGCTGTGTTTGCTAATGTGGGGCCTCCAGGGGCCACTGGGGCACATCATCCAGAGCTCATAAACATGCACAGGCTGCCCTTTACACACACATTGACCTCAGTGCACACACTCTTAAAGGGCAGGCCGTTAATGCAGTCTGAATATCACACACATACACACACAAACATCCTCATGTGTGTCCAGAGCAAAAAACATGAGGCTCTGTGTCTCACACACACTCACACATACACTCACATTCTCTCATACACACACACACTCACACTCTCTCTCTCTCACACACACACACACACACACAAGCACACTCTCTCTCTCTCTCTCTCACACACACACACACACACTCACACTCTCTCTCTCTCATACACACACACACTCACACTCTCTCTCTCTCTCACACACACACACACACACACTATCTCTCTCTCTCTCACACACACACACACACACACACACACACACACACACACACATACGCAGATGATGCATAATTGCGTTAGCAGCGCAAAAGGTTTTGGGTTCAATTCCCAGGAAACACATGGTAAAATATGTATAGCCTTTTCGCTTTGCATCTGCCAAATGCATAAATGTAAAAACATAAGTTGTCATGACTTACTGATCATATCATTTTTACACTGATTTGATAACATTTCTATTACTACAATAGAAATAACAATGATCATCTGTTAACCTTAATGATAAATTCAACCTTAACTCATACATTATTAAAAACAAAAGCGTCTGTTAACATTAGTTAATGCACTCTGAATTAACATAAACAAACTTAGAACAAATGCAGTTTTATTAATGGTGCTTATGAAAAGCGTCCTAAAAAGTCTTAATGAGTTTTAACAAATCAAGGCCTTAAAAGGTCTAAATTAATAAAGTCATGGCATTAAATGTGAAACATGAATATCTTCCTCAGTATTTCTGTCTTGTGTCTAGTAACATCCTTAAATCAGGATATATTTCCTGAAGATGCTCAGTAAGAAGTCTCGTTTTCCAATAAATTGAACAAAATGAAGTGAGTTTATGCTTAAAACGAGATCAAATATCTGACTATGTGTTTTTATTTATTTTTTTGACCCCAATGACAGATATTTGTTCTTGTTTAAATCATAAACTCACTTCATTTTGATCAATTTGTCATTTTGCTTCTCAGTGTATCTTATTCTTTTTGAAGTTTTAAAGTACAGCAAGCCTGCAGAAAGCCTGATGAACTAACAGTCAGGTTAATGAATATCTTGCTCTTTGCTGGTTTATCTTGATGCATTGATGTCGCAAGTGATGTGTGTGTCGTTGCTCTGATGTTCTATGGCATGTTCTGAAACAGCAGCACACACACATGTGCGTTCAACTTTAATTTCTCATGCAGAGTTGTAGATGAAGAAAGACAAATGGAGCTGATCTGCAGCGACCTGATGGTAATTACTTCACTAAATGAAATATGATTTCATCTCGCTTCCTCGGCCGCCAGCTTCTGATTTCCTGCTATTTATATGTATCTGTGATCTGCGGCCGTGAGGAGAGGCAGAGAGCATTATGGGAGCTGCTGTGTTTGCTTGGCTGTGCGTTTCCTTTGTGCTTTATTAGATTTTAAGTGTTTTCTCCACACACTGCCAGCGTGTGTGTGTGTGTGTGTGCGTGTGTGCGTATGTGTGTGTGTGTGTGTGTGCGTGTGTGTGTGTGTTCAGTCATACTAATAAGTGTGTTTCAGCGCTGTAGTGTGAGGGGGAGGAGACGAGAGATTCATCACAGCGGCTGTGTTCACAATCATACACTAGCACACTACTCTCACTAGTGCTCTTCTCTTCTCTTCTCTTCTCTTCTCTTCTCTTCTCTTCTCTTCTCTTCTCCTCTCTTCTCTTCTCTTCTCTTCTCCTCTCTTCTCTTCTCTTCTCTTCTGCGAGTGTGAAATAATGTGTTTACCGCTCTGCAGAGTTATTTTAGGATCACTGATTCTATTTTCTGTTTCTTTTTGCTTTTTTTTAATATCTATATAGTTTTTATTGATTTGTATTTATTAGTTTTAGTTTTTTTATTTTAAAGGGGTGCTATTATGCTTTTTCACTTTTTCAACTTTAGTTAGTCTGTAATGTTGCTATTTGAGTATAAAAAAAGCTCTGCAAAGTTAAAAAGCTCAAAGTCCACTTCAAAAGGAGATATTTTATTCAACAGAAATCACTTTTTAAAAAACTACAGTACAACGAACGACTCGTTTGGACTACAACACATATTTTCCGGAATTTGTGACATCACAAATATCGACGAATGGGACGAGACCTGGTTGAGCTGCACTAGAGAAGGCACCGAGTGTTATATCACTATGTCAGAGACACACTAGCTTTCTCAAGCAGACCAACTTAGAGTGGTTACAATCATCCGGGTTCAAATCACGCTCAAATTGATTTGATTTTGATGCAATATTTACACTGACGCTCGCAGCAGGCGAGTGGTGCCAATCACAACACACACTGACCCAGCTAACCAATCAAAACACACACTGGCCCAGCTAACCAATCACAGCACACACTGGCCCAGCTAACCAACCACAGCACAGACTGGACCAGCTCACCAATCACAACACACAATGGCCCAGCTAACCAATCACGGCACACACTGGACCAGCTCACCAATCACAACACACACTCACATCGTATTTCAGAAGGCACACACACTGGCACATCGTATTTCAGAAGACACACACTGGCCCAGCTAACCAATCACGGCACACACTGGCCCAGCTAACCAATCAAAACACACACTGGCCCAGCTAACCAATCAAAACACACACTGGCCCAGCTAACCAATCACAGCACACACTGGCCCAGCTAACCAATCACGGCACACACTGGCCCAGCTAACCAATCAAAACACACACTGGCCCAGCTAACCAATCAAAGCACACACTGGCCCAGCTAACCAATCACAACACACACTGGCCCAGCTAACCAATCACAACACACACTGGCCCAGCTAACCAATCACAACACACACTGGCCCAGCTAACCAATCACAACACACACTGGCCCAGCTAACCAATCACAACACACACTGGCCCAGCTAACCAATCACAGCACATCATATTTCAGAAGGCGGACCTTCATTTGATACAGGAACTATTCGAGCTGTTCGTGCCAGACTGGGAAGAGAGGTGTTGTAATAATGTAAAATATGTGATAAATAATGTGTTTTTTGAACAACCTATTATGAGAGCCTGTTCTAGTACACCCCCAAAACAAAATCAAGACTTTGTAAAAAAGCATACTAGGACCCCTTTAATACTTAAAGGTAACTAAACACAAATGAGAAATGTTGTCTTTGCAACTAGCTTAAAGAAAATAAGTTTACATTTTTTTGCATATTTAAATGTATTTAATTTCAGCATTATATATTAATAGCGTCATTGATATTGTCATGAATCCTGTCCATGAACTTCCGCCCCGCTTGCCACTAGAGGTCGCCTATTGACTCTCACACCACAAAGACTGTTAAACATCACCCAAGACTACATTTCCCATGCTCCATTGCACTAATCACGAGTTCACCTGAAACCAGTCACACACAGCTGCTTCCAATAACACACAGTATATAAATCAGTCTCACACCTCCATTCACTGCCGCGTGTTGTTTAGCGTTTATCCCTCATTCAGCGATAGCTACTCTTCAGAGCCAGTTCTTGTTTAGTCTTGCCTTGCCTGTTTTCCAGTGTTTAGATTCTTGCCTGTGATTTCGGTTAACCTTGTGTCAAGTTATTTTAGTACTAAGCCAAAATAAAAATTGTATCCTTGGCAACAAGCAAAAATAAATAGTTTTATATTACACTATATTTAGTGACTAATACCAGATCTAACACATGTAATCATCTGACATGAAACAGCATCAGAACTGTAACATTATGGAATAAAATGTCGACCGATGAAGAGGTAATAATTACAGTCAAGCTTTGGGGTGTTGATCGACTCCATCTATGTTTTGATTATCATTCTGAATCCAATTTATAGTCTTTTTTTTTCAGCTTTTTGTTCAAAATGTTATTTCTTTATTTTGTTTATGAAACTTACCCACATTAAAGTGTTTAAAAAAAGAATGCATGAAGCTAGAATACAATGTTTTTGTGTACAAGCAGATACCCTGTTCTTTCTTTGGATGTTTTGTGTTCAGATATTGATATGTCAGAATGTACACAAATTAAAACCTAAATAGGGACATAGTAGTATACTTAAAGTATGATGTAAAGTTCACTTAAAGAAAACTTACGAGCATACTTGCAGTATAAAACTACTAAACTAGTAGTCTACTGAGACTATACTTCAAAGTGTACAAAGTATTTAATTAGTAAACTATCAGTATACCTATAAGTTCACTTTTAGTATAATTGCAGTACAAACTACACTACTATACAACTACTATACTATACTATACTATACTACAACTGCTATACTAGAAAGTGGGCTACTTTAGTCCCAAGGAGTATTGAAACAGTACACTTACAAGTATACTACTAGAACACTGATATTTGTATACTTGCTACATAAAGTATACTTAAAAATATACTTGAACTTTACTTAAGTATACTTAATAAAATAAACTTGAAGTGTACTACTTTTTGGTAAGTGATGTCTTTAGAGTTTATCACTTTGTACACTTTTATGTGGTTGTGTCTGTCATCTTTGGTTATCGGAAGGACCAGGATTGTGTTGTTTTACTCTTTTCTGTTGTTGATTTTCTCCAGATTCCTCTAGGATCAGCACTGTGTTCTGTATCTCAGCTCAGAGACGGTGGCGTGTCATTCGACTGATCCCATCCATCCGGGTCCTGAGCTCCTGTCATTATTGCTGTTGTTTGATCTGAACAGAGAACATCAGCTCATGCAGAAGAAGCTCCACAGAGAAGATCAGCGTCAGATCTGCTGCAGCCTGGAGACATATGGATGCTGCTGCAGGGAACGAAGCGCAGAAACGATGTTTATAAACAGGTTTGTGCTCATTTGGGGGCTGACATCATATTTTTCACAAACTGTTTGTTTAGTTTACTTTTGGATTAATGGCAGCGTGATGTTTTCAGCGGTGATGAATTATCAGGAGACGCCGCACCGCCTCTGACTCCAGCAGCCATCGAACACATTGATTTCAGAGACGTGACGGCCTGCAGGAGACGACAGGTGATGAAATAAAGGGTGTTTTCCCTCCTAACTAATGCAAAACTGAGACTAGTGGACTAAAATCCCTCCATGTTCACAAACACAGATCCTCACTAGTAGTCACATGATCTGGTATAAACATGCTATACATCAAACTTATTCTCTTCCTCAGGTGGTCGTAAATCAGAAATGCGGTCATCTGACCTGGGATCTGATTCCCCTTTGACTGTCACCGTTTTGCGATGGCTGAATAATCATTATTTTGTGTGTGCTGTAAGAGAGGACAGCCAGGAATCAATAGGAGTCGTGTCTCGTGTGAATTCAATCAAGCGGGTCAGCAGTGAATATTCTAGTCTCTGCAGACGTGACTCGAGTCCTTCGATGTGCATCAGTGGGGTTTTTCCACATGTTTTCTGGTGCAGCAGGAAAAATTGTTGCATTGGATCACTTGGTCATTTCTGTAGTTCAAACAGTAGATCATAGCAAAGGTTGTGGGTTCGATTCCCAGAGAATGCATGCATTAGAAAACATGCATATTGTATTAATTGCAACGTGAGTCACTTTGGGTGAAATCATCTGCCAAATGCATATATTTAACTGTAGTAAAGCAGCAGGACACTCTCTTTGACAACA
Source organism: Cyprinus carpio (assembly GCF_018340385.1). NCBI lineage: Eukaryota > Metazoa > Chordata > Actinopteri > Cypriniformes > Cyprinidae > Cyprinus > Cyprinus carpio. The sequence goes on along the minus strand of NC_056576.1, from coordinate 1,940,962 downwards.
TGATGATTTGAGGAGACATGCTTGATTTGTGTTTGAAGCAAAAACACCACACTTACAAACTCAAATGTAATACTCCAACACTCAAAAATGTAAGTTTTGAAATATAGAAATATCAGTGTAAAATTTCCATTCATTTGGATCACATTTTTACCCTTAACACTTTAATAGATGTAATGTAACAAAGGCTCGTCATGAAACGGGATTGATATTTATGAAACAGTAGGCTGCTAATAAATGAATGTGTTTTATATACACAAATAACCATTTTAATACATTTGTCATCCAATATAAATATTAAACCAAGCTAATACATATTTAAACCATGTTCATACCAGGGTAATTATAGTAATTAAAAGTACTTCCGTTAAAAAAATTTTTACTTTTTAAATAAAGTAAACAATAACTGAAATAGAATACAATAAAAACCTTAAACTTATTTCTTCATGTAGTTGCTAAGGCAACATTCTTTATTTAGTTTAACTTGATGTACTGAATTTAAATTAAATTTAAATTTATGCATTTAGCAGACGCTTTTATCCAAAGCGACTTACAGTGTATTCAGGCTATCAATTTTTACCTATCATGTGTTCCCGGGGAATCGAACCACCAACCTTGCGCTTGTTAACGCAATGCTCTACCACTTGAGCTACAGGAGCTAAAATAACAAAAATCTGAAATATAAATTAATAATTATTTAAAAGAAGAAAAAAAAAACTCATAAAAAAATGGCAAAAACACAACTAAAATTAATTATTCAAAATAAAAAGAAACCCATAAATATGGCCAAAAACAAACAAATAAATTACTAAAACTTTAACTAAGATTTAAATAAAAATGTAAACATGAAAATAAAACTAATTCGAAATATTAATAAGAACTAAAATAACACTGGGTCAATTTAACTGATTATTATTTTTTATAGTTAACAGGCTCATTTGAAGGAATTCAAATATACATTTTGAAAATCTGGTTAAATAAAACCATGTAAATACTTAACAAGACCACAGATGATGTTCTTGAGTGTATGAGAACTAGTACTAGTGCTGATGGACTTAGTAAACAGCACAGAGTCGTGAGTCTGCCATCAGGATGCAGAGAGAGTGTGAAACTCATTTGTGGCAGTGCATCGCTGTAATTCACACGAGGCGCAGAGGACACGTTCACATGCATATTAATGACCGTAAATGCACATCCAGCATAGCCATAAAGATGATTGTAATGAGAGCAGTTTCCCATCATTCCCTTCAGAGTCGGGTGCGTCCGTCACACCAGAGCGTTCCAGCTGTAGCTCATTAAGTGAGTGAGAGAATAAAGTTACTGGTTGTTCATGTGACATGCGACAAGACTTTCAGGCTTGTAGGTCATCAGAAGAACCCAACTCAACTGATTCAAGCTGTTAGCATTCGCTGCGATTCGTCCCTGATCGTAGACGCTCCTGCTGTCAGAGACCTTCAGCGGCACACAGCTACAAATCACATGAGAGAGCCTCCCGATCCATTATGTGGAGGACGCATCGCCTCTATAATTCACAGCTGTGAAATCAGGACACGTTTGAATCAGAACGGAGCCGTCAGACACAGAGTCGTTCAGTTAAACTCTCTCTGAGTCCAGAGTCACAGCGGTTTATTCTGAACCGGATCTGACAGCCACTGCAGAAACTCTCTCTCCGCTTCTGACGAGATCTGCAGTGTTTGATTCCTGCCTGCACGGATCACTCTTGTGTGATCTGAGTTTGTGTCCTCTGTGTGAGAGCGAGTGACAGATGTTACACCACTGTAACTGCATCAGTCCTCACTGCTTTATTCATGCTTCTGTCCCTTCGGATTCTCCACCAGAACTTTACACACACAGAATAACATCAGTGTTTACCTGCAGCAGATGCAGACTGTCATGCATGCTCATCAAAGCTGCATTTATTTGATCAAAAATGTGAAATATTATTAGAATGTAAAACAGCCGTTTTCTATGTGAATATCTGTTAAAATATAATTTATTTGCTGAATTTTCAGCATCATTGAACAACTGATGTTCAGATGCTTCCGGTGTGTCATTCTCTGGCTCTCTTCTGTTGTCGGATGTCATCATCATCATCATCTCAGTGTCTACATGCTGTCGTTTCCTTCGGTCTTACAGCACACGTGAGTCACGTGCAGTCATTCACGTACGAGTATCATCATTCGCTCTAGTTTCACCATCAGCAGCTGCAGATGTCGTACATGATCAAGTGATTGTTTCAATTCAGAATTACATTGAAGTGCTCTGAGGTTTCAGCAGACTGTAAGATCAGTCGACCTCGATTTAGAGTCTGAAACACAGTGAAAAGCTCAACTCATTACTTTCTCTCTTTATACTCCCCGTCTAAAAGATTCATCAGATTAGACCCAATTTATTTTCATACTTTATGTAACTTATCGAGCTTTATTTTGGGCTTGTTTGTGGCAGTAAACAGGTCAGAAGAGCTTCTGCAGTCAAGATGAATGTCTGAGCGTCCCGGACAGATCTGATGCCGACTGACATCTGTAGGCAATGCTCGCTGAATCGTGTCGTTCACGTCACATTTACGGACGTTTGCTGTAAGCGTTTTTTAACAACATCAATCTAAAGGCCCATGCTTTTGATCAGGAACCTGTTTAGCGGTTAATTTGACGTCATGAATGGAGTGTGACACGTTTATCCGGATCTCAGTTGTTCAGACTTACACACATGCTCATCTCTTCAGGTTTTTCTATTACTGTGCTCAGAGTAACATACTCAAAAGGCACGTAACAGCGAACAGGGTTACTGCAGGTCTTCCACAAAATATCTAAACATTCTTTAAAGAATCATGAAATGCTTTTTTTATTATTTTATAATGTTCTCATAATGCCCACTTATAATAAAGATCATAATTTAGTGGTAATAGGCTGTTTTCGATCCTCTCTGCAGAGCGGTCTGTATTTAAGTCCTGTGTTTAAGTCTCTACTAGGTGTGAATCAGTGGGCGGGGCTAAAGATGCAGTGGGAGGCGGGCTTTTGTCACACTATGACATCACAATGTCTCATAATCCAAAACAAGTCATTTTTTCAGCTCGGTTTCAATAAAAGCTGTTTAAGTTTTGAGCTCTGAAACATACAGGAGGTTTTTATAGGACACTGACCTCTTACACATAAAAAAAGATTAATGCAAAATTAGATTTCTCAGTTATTGACCCCTTTAAATCCAAATACATTTACTGGAGGCTCAAAATGAACTTATGAAGTCTAGTTTTCTGAGAAATGTATCAAACTTAAGCGAGCTTTTGATGAAAAGAACAAATATCCCTCAGATGGTTGATTCTTCTGAGCCCGTTGGCAGAAATGTATTCTTGTTTTAATCGTAAACTCACTTAATTCCAATCAGTTACTCAGAAAACGAGGCTTCTTGTTTTAGTTTGTTTTCCTTGTCAAGTGAAGTGATTTAAGACTTGTTTACAGTGTAGCTGCCATCAGAGGCAAATCCTCATATATTTCATTCATAAAATGCACTTTACAGTTAAAAGGTAAATTAATAGTTAAAATGTTTAGAATAATCATTAGAATAAATAAGTAATATATCTTTTGTTAATACATGTCAATTAATTTCATATTATTCAGCTAAAACCTTAGAAAAAGTGGGGAATCTATTTTTTTTTTTTATTTTGTTCCGCTTGGGAATTATTTAATTGTTGCTATCAGGATAGTTTCCGGTGCACTAGAAGTAGAAGAGCCACACGAGGTGCTGCAGTAGTCACATGTCTGTAAGAGTTAAGCCGTAAGAAGTGCTAAGAAGATATATTGTCTTTTTGTTTAAATGGAAGAAGCTGTAACCCTCCAAGTTTATTCCTCTTGAGTTACAGAGGCCAATGAGGTATGTGTTTTATCGTATTAATTGCCTTCCGTATATGAACACGTGTAAGTTACGTGACCGTGTGTAAATGTATAATTAGCCAATTAAGTGTATTTTCTTACGTGTTGAATGTGCACTTTATTTATTCGTTTTGTATGTATTTTTCATTTATTATTATTATGTGTAAAACACCACTTTTAGAGGGTTAATTTAAGTTTTATGTATTTTCTTTCGTAGTTCTGACGGCATTGTTGGGGCATAAAAAGGCTAAAAGACTAGCATGTACAAGACATGTTGAAGACTCGTGTCCAAATAAATGTCTGTTAAAACCAAGAACAACCTGAGCCTTTGATTCAACTCGAGGGGAGTAACATACAGTGTGATCAGAACAGTTAAAGTGTTGCTAGCACAAGACATTCACATTTAGAGACCACACTGATGTATTCTGTTCCCTTCATTTACTCCTGGTGTTCTTTCTTAAGAGCTTGTGAATGGGTCTTCATCAGAAGCCCTGAACAGAACAGACTGTGCTGTGTGCTGCAGGTGTCTGCTCCTGAAAGGGCTGTAATGAAGGACAGGTGTCATGCTGAGACTGTGACGGACTGAAGCGTGTTTATCTCTCACAGGTCTGATGATAGTATGATGAAACTGCAGCGCTGCACAGGGGAACTGATGCTAACTGGAAATTACATCACAGCCGGCCCAGTTTTCAGTAAGGTCTCAGAGAGCCTCTTGATGTGCGTCTCGTTACAGTCCGGCGTAAACAAGCTCTGCTGACAGCACTGTGTGCTCTGCGACTGCTGCGGATCGATCAGGTCTACCTCGGCATGTTGATCAATAGTGCTGTCCTCCATGTGTGCTGTGTGTGTGTGAGAGAGAGTGTGTGTGTGTGTGTGTGTGTGTGAGAGAGAGAGAGAGAGAGAGCGTGTGTGTGTGTGTGTGTGTGTGTGTGTGAGAGAGAGAGAGAGTGTGTGTGTGTGTGTGTGAGAGAGAGAGAGAGAGTGAGTAAGTGAGAGAGAGAGAGAGTGTGTGTGTGTGTGTGTGAGAGAGAGAGAGAGAGTGAGTGTGTGTGTGTGTGTGTGTGTGTGTGTGTGAGAGAGAGAGAGAGTGAGTAAGTGAGAGAGAGAGAGAGTGTGTGTGTGTGAGAGAGAGAGAGAGTGAGTAAGTGAGAGAGAGAGAGAGTGTGTGTGTGTGTGTGTGTGAGAGAGAGAGAGAGAGTGAGTAAGTGAGAGAGAGAGAGAGAGTGTGTGTGTGTGTGAGAGACAGGAACATGTGTAGTGTTGGGAATCGAAAAATCGATTCTGATTCCAGAATTGGATACTTGTTGTCAACTGTCAAGTCAAGTCAAGTCACTTTAATATCAAATCAAAACAACACAACACCCCAGAAACATTCAAATCACAGAAGTACTGGGATAAAGTTTACAGTTCAGATATAAACCGTGTGTCCGATGTGTATGGTAGCGATTACAACAGAGTAAATCAAAGTAATTTGACACTTCAGATGAAGATTTATCATTGCATTGTTACACCAGTAGGTGATTTGTCTTTGAATCATACAAAAGATTCATTTAAGAACACTGATTCATCTAGTAATGAAACAAGTACATCTTGAGTGAGTCATTGAATCGTTCATTCATAAATTACACGTGATTTTTTTTTAGTTGTCTGTTTTTTTTTTCTTTTTTCATAATCATGTAGTTCTATTTAGCACACAAACAGCTCTTAAAGAGTCAGTTTTTATGTAGCCTGTTGATTTTTGCTCATGGTATTCAGCTCCAATAAATGGTTTGCAAAAAAGAAATACAGGATAAATGTTTGATATCATTATTCAATCACATTGGAATCGAAAAGAATCAGAATCAGAATTGATCAAATTCAAATGATACCCAACACTAAATATGTGCCAGTGTCATGCACAGGGTTTCTGCAGCTCTTTAAGCTGTTTTTACGGTCTCAAGTATTAATTGATGTTTTCACAAATCTTAAAAGGTCCTAATCTGAAGGTCTGAAGTCACGACACTGAATGTAAAACATGAGTATCTTTCTGTCTTGTTTTCCGGTACAAATATCTAAACATCTTTAAATCAGGATACATTTATTGGAGATGTACTGTAAAATGAAGATATGAAGTCTGGTTTTCTGATTAAAACAAGAACAGTTATCTGTCAGTGCGTATGAAAAGTTATTTTTCCTTTGAATTAAGTTGATTTTTTCTGAGCACATTTGTTTGTTTTTAATCATAAACTCACTTTATCAGTTTCTCAGAAAACAAAATTTTATGTAGTTTTGCTTCTCCAGTAAATGTATTTGGATGCAATAATCTATCGATGTTTGCACATGAAAACAAGATACTGAGGAAGAAAAGCACATTTTTGCAGACTGATCAGAAGGTGCAGTAACAGTTATTTCTGTATATTAGTTGTTTGTAATGATGATCTGGAGGAAGTTGTATTTTTACACTTTGAAGTGCTAATACAAGACATTTTAATTTAGAAAACATATTGACACATTGTGTTCCATTCAGTTTATTCCCTTAATTATTTATTTTTTTTAAAAGCAGAAATCCTGAAGATAAAAGCTGAAGATGGAAATCAACATCATCAAGGAGCTTCAGATGTTGTTTTGTGCTTTTGTTATTGTTGTAAAAGTGTGTTTTAGGCTTCTCTATTTTTAAAGTGATGCTTACATTATGCACGGCTGAAAATATACTTTTATAAATGAGTTAAATCATAATGAGAATATAAGATTAAGTTGAAAATTATATTTAAAAAGTAAATCAAGATTACTGGAGTAGGTTTTTCAAGAAAGTACTATTGTATGTCTAGTTGATAATGTTCATGTAATAGTGAAGTTTCTGAGTGAAAATCGTTTCAAAGTAAATACGACACCAGATTTTGTGTAGGTGCAAAAATCCCACGGACAGGAAGAAAAGACCTAGCAGCACCTTAGCAACTGCATAGCAACCAGCTACTGCATCGTAACATTGTGTCTGAGTGTATAAATAACATTCTGCTTTCAGATTTCAGGTTTTGCATTAAAAGATTCTTCATGATTGTACATTTAAAATGTTTAGTTTCAGTGAGTAATGAGAGTAATCCTCATCAGATCATCTCTGATCAGCGACAGAAGCAGAATCAAGTCTGTTTGCACACAGAATCAACGAAGCTTGATGTGCAAACAGAAAATACAACAGGATGATGCATAATAATCATAAAATAATAACAATATTAAAAATGTATAGACAGTCAGATTGCGGCAGAACAGATTATGATCATATTTACAGTACCATGAATAATTTAAATAAATGAAGAGTGGAATATCTTCCACACATATTCTGATGATTCTTGACGTCAGGTTTTCTTCAGGTTTCCTCGCGCTGCACCTCAGCAGGTGAAAGCTGTGGCGGAGCAGGAATGATGAGGATATTCACTGGAAAGACAGAGAGACGTCACAGCGGTGGTATCTCCAACTACCTCAACCCCCTACCCATCGCAACCGATCGCCATCGACTCATCCCAATCTCAGCTCTGAATAAATAAATCACGTGTGATCTAAAGCAGACCAATCTAAAGTCCACCCCTCCCGCGGCTAGTGCTGCCTGACCCTTCAGGTCAAAGCAATAATGAAAGTGTCCTGGCCTTTATTGTGGCTCCATCCGTCTGCCTCCCTCACAGAGCAGATAGGCGGTCTGTAGAGGAATGGCTTAAGCGTATTTAATCTCTCAAACATGGGTCCCTGTCAACCCGCTGATCCCGGCACCTCGGGTCCTTACAGCTGAGACTGACCGCAGACTGACCACTGATTCCTTCATCGAGACCCACTCAGATTAAATAAAATACTACATGCCAACAGGTACTGTACACACTGTCTCCACACTGTGGCTTAAATGACTGCTTATTAAATTTGGAAAAAATGTCAAACACACATCAGACTCTCAGCTATTTTTCACTTAAGATAGTGATCACATATTGGGTTTCTGTAGGTCTTAAAAAGGTATTGATTAACCTTTTCTCAGACTAAGGCTTTAAATATCCCAAAGAGGTCTTAAATTGGTTAAATAGGTCAGTAAAATAATGGCATGAAACGTTGCATGCACTGCATGAATCTCTTCCTCAGCATTTGTGTCTTGTTTTCCAGTACAAAAATCTAAACATCCTTAAATCAAGCTTTACTGGAGATGCAAAATGATCTGAAGTCTTGTTTCTTGATTAACTGAACAAAATTAAGTGAGTTTGTTTAAAACAAGAACAAATACACTGCAAAAATTATTTTCTTGCTTTGTATTTTTTGCTTAGTATGTGTGTCATTGTGTGAGTGTGTGTGTGTGTGTGTGTGTGTGTGTGTGTGTGTGTGATTGTGTGTGTGTGTGTGTGTGTGTGTGTGTGTGATGTGTGTGTGTGTGTGTGTGTGTGTGTGTGGTGTGTGTGTGTGTGTGTGTGTGTGTGTATGTGGTATGAGTGTGTGTGTGTTGAGAGTGTGTGTGTGTGTGTGTGTGTGTGTGTGTGTGTGTGTGTGTGTGTGTGTGTAATCAGCTCCACACTGGTTGACTTGTAACACAAACAGTGAGTCGCTCTGCTCTTTGATCTGCAGTTCCATCTCTTTGATCTTCAGCTCAGACTCTCCTCTGTGTTTTGTGCTATTTGTTCGAGCACACACACACTCACACACATTAACACTGAACAGAGAGTGTGTCTGCCAATAGTGGACCCGGTTAGATCACAGCTGCTCCTTACCTGAGTGACGTGACACCGTCTGTCTGTCTGCGTCACTGCTTCCTGCTGTTCTCATGAAGCACAGGAGTCACAGTCATGTCCCAAAATATGTATTATATAGGCACTAATATTACAACTAAAACTAAAAGCATTAAAAAACACCTGTTACTTGAAATAAATGTTAAGAAAGTATAAATTTAAAAAAAAAAACATAAAATTATTTGCTCATTGTTCACTGATTCAGAAGTTTCACAGTGACACTGCAGTGTGTGTGTGTGTTTAGTTCAATCACGACACAGGAAGTTTAGTGATTAGCAGAGCTGGTTCTCATTACAGTCAGACTCAATCCAAACACAGGCGCCTCACAACATGCTGCTATTTCACATGTTTCTCATTAAATACATTGTAATTTATTGTTTTCATTGTAATTTACACTGAATTTAAAATTAATCTAATGTGTCACTCTAGTATTTGTCATATCTTAGCATTATGCCAGTACAAATTCTCACATGCAAAGATTTTCATTATTTAAATGTACAATTATTTGCAATAATTTGATTTTTGATGTTGTTTATGTTTCTTTTGTTTTGGCTTTCATTTTGTAGAGTTACTGATAAGCTAAGATAAGTTTTTGGTGCATTTGAGTGTTTTTGTAACTGTAAAATAAAGTAAACTAACAAGCATTCATAACTAACTACAGTTCATCGAAAGTCAGTCAAGAAATAAGTTGTTGTAAAGCAAGTGGATTATATGATATTACATTGCACTCCTGAGTTGTTGAGAACTTCACTGAGAGGATAAGAAATAAGAAATGCGTCCAAACTTTAAGACAATCACATCTCCAATACATCACATTTTTCATATTTATGTATATAGTGCTTTATTAAATCGCATCAAAGCAGCAATCAAACATCTCTAGAGATGATAATATAGTGTGAGTTCAGTTATTTGCCTCATTTTATACAGGTTTGATTAGTGTTTTAAAAATAATGTCTTGAAGCCAGAATAAGAGAGAAACAGACTAATATTAGCGTAGATGCCATTCTTCTAATGATGTAGCAAGTACATCGTGTGTTATGGGAAGTGTTCCCTGTTCTGGTTTACCTAATTAATGCAGCCTTTAACGGATTTGGATATTAGAAGCATATTAGTATGTTATGTGTAAGCCAGGTTAAAGAGATGGCTCTTTAATCTAGATTTAAACTGACAGAGTGTGTCTGCCTCCCGAACAATATTATATACCATATTACATATTACATCACGTTGCACGAATGCACAAATCTCCACTAAACTCAAAACTCTTGCGATGGGCTGAACTGGAACATCCTAAGCCCCTGATCACTTTAGAATCTGCTATTCAGTTGGTTTATTGTTTACACTTTTCCCCTTACGAATTTGTTTTGTGCAGCATTTTATATGTATATAGGTATGCTTGGGCTGTTATAAATGTAAAAAAAAAAAATGGGGTGGGGATAAATTAAATGCGATCTGCAATGACGTCACAATCGTGTTGCATTGTGGTCTGTGGAGTGGCCTGAAGTGTACATACGAAGTAGACTCGCTCCCTCTGTCAAAATCGAGGGAGCAGGGGTCTGTCTATATAAACTTCCCTCGTCCACTTCACGAAGTGGAACTCACTTCAAAATGGCGGCAGGGATTCCCCCGAGGGGAAGTGCGTAGGGAAGTTTGCGAGTGCGTGTCTAAAACTGGAGTGGAACGCAGCCATGGTCTTTGCTGTCTTCAGGAGATGTCTGTTTGAAGTGCGTGTGAGAGACCGAGGAAGGTGAGTGGTGAGAGAAGTGTGTGCCTCCGTTCCAGAGGTTTCTGGCACTTGAGGACGCGCATGATCTATCTGTCATCTGTTTTTGGTCGGGAGCTTGTGCGTTCGGTGTTCAAGGGCTCTGAACACGCTCATTCTGAGTGTTATCCAATGAGATATTCGCGTTTGTCCCTCTTCTGGAGAGATGAGTGACAAGAATTTGCATCTCGTGGTTCATGTTCCGCTGTTGCCGAGGCACAGCAAATACTTGGATCGCGGGATTTGCGGGGGTTGAGATGCCCTTTTTGGGTTCTCAGATCCTGTGGAGTTGAGCAGCGTCTTAGGGAATGTGTGCCTCCGTGTTTGGATTCTAACACTCAAGGGCATTTTCTGCATTTGAGTTTGCCTCGTCGAAGAGCACACGCATTTAGAGTTATGCGCTCATTGTGATGAGTCACGATGTCTAGGCTCCGCTTGCATTTGTTCCTGATCCCGAGGGATACAGAACTGAGCGTTTGTGTCTTGTGGCGTGGTTGCGCCATTGCCCGGCACAGTTTATCTCACCTCGCAGTCATAGCTTTGATATGCGGCACCAGCCATCACTTTTAGCAGGACGGGCTTATTTGGGCTTGCTTGGGGTTTTAAGTAGCGGTTTCTTGAGCCCTTACCTAGACAGTGCTGTCTGCCCTCTTTGGGTCATAAGTAGACAGCTCACTCGTGGGTGGTTTCAGTCGGTCACCCTTTTTGGTAGTCCTTCCTAGGTACATAGATAGCTATCTGAGGATATCTGTGTGCTAGCTCAGAGACTGCTCCCCTTCCTAGGGTCTTTAAGTAGTGGTCTCCTTAAGACCTTGACTAGACAATGCTATCTCCCCTGCTAGGGTAGTAAGGAGATAGCTCACTGTCTGTGATCTGGGCGACTTTGCAGGAAGGCTATCTAGGCTAGCTGTGTATTGTTAACTTGGGAATGACACGGTTTGGTGTCCTCTTTAGTATAGCCATCTGAGGGTGGTTTCATTCCGGCCACTGTGATGGCAGGACGGGCTTACCTGAATACAGCTGAGGCTTGGGGGTGCAGCGTTGAGTTCCCTAGAAGGGGAACGTCTCGGGTTACGCATGTAACCATGGTTCCCCGAGAGGTAACGAGACGCTGTGTCTACGTCTCTTTTAGACAGCTAAAGTGGATGATATATTCAACAGGTTTGAATAGATTTGCGTTGTTTGACACGTGCTTCAGACACCGGTCATGCAGGCTGCATTCCCCAATGTGCCCCCTAGGGGGTGCAGCGTCTTGTTCCCTCTCAGGGAATCATGGTTACATGCGTAACCTGAGATGTTTTTTAGGTTGGTGAGGCTGATTGAGAGTAAATCAGACTGTTCCTCTATCAAAAACTCTTTATACCACCATACTGAACATTATATTCATCTCTATACTGTCAGTTATTCATACTGTCTCAGGATGGACTGGAGAAGGTTTCTGTAATATTGGCCCACGGTAAGCTGTTTTTACAGTCTGTAGAAATAAATGTGTAGGTTTCAGTTTGAAAAGGTCTACAGAAATTCATCAGCTTGATCTGATTTACTTCAGACATTGAGTCACTATCATATGGAAAAATCACTCAATTTAATAACTAGTGAATTCTAAATGACCTGTTACTCCAATTCCTTTGTTTATCTCGTGGCAGAGTTTTTATATCAGAGTAAAAATTTCTCACGATTGTTCCGATGCACAAGTTTGTTATCTTTTGTAGCAATGCATTTCATATTTTAAAAGTATGATTTTCCATGATTTTCGGAAGTCACTCATTGAATGTACATATTCTAAAATCACATATGCTCTGTCAGACAATGCATACTGTCATATAGGTACTGTATTTGGTTTGAAATTGACTTTTGCATTTAAAAAGTATTTTCTATATAGTATGCATAAGAATGAAATTCAGACGTACTGCATCTGCCGTATTGTTACTGGCCACCAGATGAGTTCTTAAGAATCTCAACGGAAACTTGTAACTAAAACAGTAACTAAATGCCAATGAATAAATGACTAAGAGCGAGGTGAATCTGAAAGATGCTGCATAAAACAATGACTTCAACATGCCCAGCGTGATGAGCCCAGGAGAACAAAGACGTGTGCCGAATTTAGCTGATTTTCAATATGCTGTTTAAATAAAATCTGCGTAGAAGGGTGCCTGGTTAGCTTTTAATAAAACATGTATTATGCTTATTTTCATGAATCCGTGGCGAGAGCCGTCTGCTCTTTCCTTCCCTTCAAAGCACCACGGACGCTTTTATCTTGAGAGAACGGGCAAATGGTGGTTGCAACATGCAGTATGACATAAAAAGGAAACCAAATTACACATAATAATGTTTAACATGACTTTCCAATGAGCCATTTCTTCCTTTTGAAACAGTGGAATGGTCTTTTCTCTCTCCAGGTCTTGAGGTATTACCGCTGTATGCTTTCATACCAGTTCTCCGGATGACAGAGATGAAATGGGCTGCTGGGAAGGGAGTTACTGCCACACGTCATTTCATCTGAATGGCCGAGAAGCGTCTGAAAGCACAATTATCCTCCCTCTCACGCTCGCTCTCGACCTTTCTGCTGCTGCCGGTTCAGCGGCTAATGAGTGTGTGCATGAGCTACTGTGTTTCTGAGTGAGGTTTTCTCTCGTTAGGCATCGTATACAGTGCTTCTTGTTTTCAGCACTTAAGGAGCCTTTTAAGTGTGAGGCATGCAGGTGCAGAAACACACACTGTGTTCTTCATCATTATCCTAACAGCCCAGAGATGCATTGACTGCTGCCTGAGCCAGAGGCCGCCTCAACCCTCTGCTGGTGTTTAAACACTGGGTTCGGACCTTTGTTCTGTGGGTCAAACGGATAGGTTTAAGTTCAGTTTGCCAAAAATCAGAAAAAAAAAAAAAAGCCAAAAAAAAAAAAAAAAAAAAAAAAAAAAAAAAAAAACAAAAAAACAAAAAACATAAACCCTATACTTAATTCCCAAATACCTTATATTTTTAATGTTATTTCTATTGTGTTAGGGGTCAATTTGACTTTATTTTTGTTTACAATGAGCTGCACAAACACAAAATGTAAAATATATAAATCATTTTGTTATTTGACTACTTGTGGTTTGTCATGACTACAAGTACTAAACGTTGTTATTACTGAATGTTCTCTGAACATTCAGAACATCCAGTTTTTGTTTTTAAAGCAATGTTATTAAAATATTTTTTGTTACCCGAACATTACATTCCATTTTGCAAACATTATGATAATACGTTTCAAATGTTCTGAAACAAGTAGCAACATTTAAAAACATTAGATGAACGTCCAGCTAAAACATTTCAGAAATCTATGAATGATGTGTGAACAAAGTTTCTGTGAAAGACCAGATAATGCTGAATGAAGGTTCTGTTAACGTTAGTGGAAAAATGTTTATTCATAACTTTAAGAGAACCAAAAATTTCCTTGTTAGTCTTTTTTTTTTTTTTTTTTTTTTTTTTTTTTTTTTGGGTCATGACTACTTTAAATAATGAATATTTGCATATGGTATGAATAAATACAAATAACTTCTAATATAATATTTAGCATTATTTGTAAGTGTAAGTATGTTATTCTTTTTCTCAAAGCCCTGTGAAACGAACAAACCTTTGACAGATTTTTTGGATTGTGAAACTCAAATAGATGAAGAAAATGAATTTTCCTCGGATGATGCAGAAGACGAGTCAATTTTGAGTTAAACATTTTCATGAGTTGTCATGTATTTCATATTTGTGTCCCTGCAGCACAGAAGCAGTCATCAGTATCACAGGTATATTTGTAGCAATAGACAACAATACATTGTATGGGTCACAATTATACATTTTTCTTTCATGCCAAAATTCATTAGGATATTAAGTAAAGATCATGTTCCATGAAGATATTTAGTAAATTTCCTACTGCAAATATATCAAAACTTAATTTTTGATTAGTAATATGCATTGCTAAGAACTTCTTTTGAACAACTTTAAAGATGATTTTCTCAATTTTTTTGATTTTTTTTTTTTGCTCCCTCAGATTCCAGATTTTCAAATAGTTGTATCTCAGACAAAAAAAAAAAAAACTTATGACTGGTTTTGTGCTCCAGGGTCATATTTTAGTGTTTGGCAAGCTATAGTAAACTTTTTTGGTTTTACTTTAAAAGTGTTGATTTATGACAGAAGTCATAACAAAACTAGCACAGCCTTTCCAAAACACATCTATGTGTCGAACGTTTGCATGCACATTCATGACCCTTAACGAGAAATATTCACCAAATTTCAAGATTAAATAAATAGTTTAACCACCAGTTTGTAAATTGAGTCCAGCACAACAGGCCTATTTATTTGGATGTGACTGCTGTTGTACAGCACAGATGTTTGTTTGTAGGTTGTTTTGTAGCTCATTTAAGAGATACAATCAAGGGCACTAAAAATGAGACCCGTAAACCTTATCTGAACCCGTATTCAAGGAAAGGAAATAAGTGCATGCATTGACCTGGAGGAAGATTATTTATACAGCATAAGCAGATCAGCTGGAAACTCAGAATATAAATCAGCAGATGAAATCTCATGTCTGTGTTTTGCGTCGTCAACTGCAACCATTTCATTGAGTTCTTTGGTCATTTGATTGAAAGTCTAATAGTTCAACCAAAACTCATCACGTAGCCCTCATGCTGAACCGTTTCAATCTCTGTGTTTCAGGGGAAATCAGCATCAGGGTGAGTAAATGATGGCACAGTGTTCATGTTTTGGGACTTGTGTGAGATTGATGGCTAGGCCTGAAAATAATCTGCAATCTAAGCACAAGCACACGAGGGCTGCTATCTCTTCTGAGCGATGGGGCTTGTTAGATTCCAGCGTGTAGCGTGTGAAGGACCATTTACTTTACAAACACACATCTTTTGCCGCCTGATAAATAATGGAGGAGCTCCTGATGACCGCCGCGTGACTGCCGGCTCGGTGACACTTGATCGAAGGTCTCTCACTTACACAAAAACAGATTCAGTATTCCTCACAATCAAGAAAAACGATGCAAAATGATGCAAACCTGCAATAATTAAATATGTGTAACACAAATATGTATTTAATCTCACTGCTGACCTTTGATGGTCCGATACAACCATACACAAAACCATTAAGCAAAAATGACTTCTGGATGACTTACGGCTGATCCCATGATGCTGTTCAGTCTGAATTATTAGCCCGAGTCTGACGGCCATCCGTCAGTGTTATGAGTGACGGTGTTAAAATGAATCGTGGGTATTCCTGACAGCCGGCAGCACTGAACGCCTGTTAGAGAGAACAGAGATTAAAAAAGCCGTTAGCAGCTGATGAAGACGCTCTTTAATTCTAATCACCTCTGTGAGGAACTTTAAGCTGTGTTTCCTCCGTTAGAGACAGCAGCGCATCACCTCAGACGCCATTAGCACTCGCTCACGCTTATTTATTTACACCAGTCCACATCTCTGTAGTTAACACACGCGCCAAACCTTTCATACACACATTCTGTCTTTAAATCTGTGATAATAATAATGTACACTACTGTTAAAATGTTTTGGAGAATTATGATTTTTTAACATTTTTGACAGAGTCTCTTCTGCTCACCAGGGCTGCGTTTATTT